>NC_069122.1:28034804-28175372 GCF_026914265.1 Mya arenaria
TGTGACCTCGGCATTTCAGTTGCGTATAGTAAGGGAATAGTACGCATACTTATTTTTTTTTTGTCATTACTGTTTAATATTAAGCTCAAACTTAAAGGTATTTCTTTCTTAAACGATTCATGCATGTCATGTTTAAAATGCAAGTTTAAAATGACTAGAGATGTAAACAGATTTAAATCCAATGTGAGTTCTTCCACCTTTCCACTGATCATGCAAAGATGGATACCCGATTGCGGCGTAGGGATTATCTTCTTGGTGTTTGTTTTACCTCACCTGAAGTAGTCTGCTAGCCAATCCTTGACGGGTTCGCGTCAGCTCTTGTGAAAATACTCAGAGGGAAGCGACTACTTCAGCTGATCCCAACAGGTAATATTATAAAACCAGATGCAGCCTGTTTATCAGTTCTTAACAAATCAGGTTCGCATATACGTGTATGTTTTGAACGTTTAATTAAGCGTCCAATCGCTTGTCGATAGTGTTAAAGTTCTACGTTATCTTTAGGAATGGCAAGGTCGAGGTCAACCACCTCAAAGAATGACTGAAGTACCCGTATCACTGATTTGCTTAATTAGATTTTTCATAAAACTCGCTGATTCGTTGATTTTCAAATCTGGCATTTACTAAAGATGTTCGTCAAATTATGAAGGAATAAGACCTCGGAAAGTCTTTATTAAGCTAATAAGGGCAGCGGGGAAACAAAATTGAATAAAGGAACACTCTCATGTCGATTTTCATGCATCTTACGATCTTATATTGGGACATGTTCATACTGAGATGGATAACAGTGGTCTGTTTCAGATTTTCACGAGCAAATCGTGTTAATATGTCGGATGATGTAACATGTTTTGCAATTTACGTTTATCGTTTTGATTTTACAAAAAGGTATACTGAGTTCAATTTTATTCGCTGATCTACATATGACTCAAAATTCATCTGTTTATTGTAAGACAAAGACATATTTTCACTGACTATATAACATAAACATTATAAATTTAATTGATTTAAATATATATATTCATAATATTATAAATATATTTGTTTAGCTCCATGACGATATAGACTTGTATAACGTATTTTGAAACATTTATGAATGCAAGTTATCCTTAAAAAGGCAACCAAATATGCTTTCTACAAAAGAACTGATCTTTATAGGCTTAAAGCTTGTGATAAAATTCTCAGATATTTAGAATATATGTTATCATTTGGATATTTTCATGAAAAAACAAGTGACAATAACAAACAGGACAGTTGGGATGGAGTTATAGTTGAAATTGGCCTATTCTACATAAATAAACCAAAACGTATTCAAAACTAGTATATCTCGGCATTACCAAATATTTAGAAAGTGAGATCTAGTACACTCGTGGCTTTTTCATTCTTAATCACTCGTTACAAAATTAATTTACTGTTTATCTAATGATAACAGGTGGATTATAGAGATTTATCAGTGAAATAAAATTGATATTTCACTGCTTTGAAAAATTTTCAGTTCCAATGTCCAGGTAACGATACAACATCTTACATAATTAGTAAATATAATGTTGAACTCATTTAAAACTGGTAAACATTCTTTTAGGGATCAGCTTAGTTGCAGGCAAACACTAGATACTATTGATATGCGCTGAGTAAAATGACGAGTATGGGTGCTGGGTTCTTCCATTTCTTGTTTTCAGTGTGACCGTGAAAACCTGCCACAGTGTCGGAGATAAACGCGCAAAGTGACGAGGTGAAAATGCAAAATAATTCGGCGCGTTAGAGCATTTTCGACCTGTCATTTTTGTCCGAACACACGCAATGGCAGATATCAGCCACCGTTAAAGAGTCTTGCATTAAACAAACATGCAATTCTTTACCTCTTAAAGGGGTCCTTTAATGCAACCCTTGCCTAAAATAGATAAAGCATGAGTATAGAACGCGATTAGAGCGAGTATTACCCTAATCATTGACACTACACTATCAAAGGAAAGCTTGTTGGCTAGCAAACTGTTACTGAACGCATACATGAAAATCCACTCAAAAAGAGGCGGCATCATCGGAAACAAGCATGATATTGCTCGTTTAGGAAAGAGTACTTCCTGTGCCATAAATATTTTTGTTTGCTGTTGATATTGACTCTGTTTTGTTTTATTTGACATGTCTTGACAATCAAAGTGCTTGAAATAGTTTCCTTCTTCAATATTGCATTACATAATTCTAAATTTACTGTATTTTTCCTTGAATTAATTGTTGGATCATATCATTAAACATGATTTGACAACATAACTTTGAACATCTCCAAGTTTCTAAAAAGATATTCAAAATTAATTCTTATATGTTAAGGAAAAATTGCGGCCAATGTATCATTTCAGTTAGCAGATATGAGTATAAACAGTTATATTTGAAGGTTTATATAACGAAAAGCAAAAAAAAGTTAATATATGTAAGTGAAATGGAACTTCATTTCGTCCAAGACCAACATTATCTTTGTCTATGGCCTACTAGTTCTAAGATGGATAGTTAAATTGGTGGCTGAAAATAGCAGTTTGCATCATATTTTGCTAACTGTCATACGGTATGCAGTATTATGTAATTCAAAAGTTATTATGCAAAACAATGATTTAATTACATACATTTATCATTGAGAGTGAAGCACGAGAGAGTGAAGTTAAAATGAATTATAATACTGTACTTTTGTCAGCAATAAATAGATACTGTGGTTGAGGTGTTATTATTGGTTTTTTTAAAAACTTTTCTGCTTTGTGGTAGAGTCGATACTAACAATATATCCTGGAGTCTGTGAAAATCTTCCAATCATAGACACTATATATCGCGCTGTTTACTGCATACCGGACTATCTATTGCATACCGGATTATTAACTCTGTAACGAAATATGTACTGTATACCACATGTAAAGTAATGTTATCCAGATTGTATAAGACCTCAACTTAGAATTCTGATTCAGACTTAAATGCTAATGGTTAAATATCTATTGCATATCGGATTATTAACTCTGTAACGAAATATATACTTTTTACCACATAAACAAGGCTTCTAATTTTAAGTTCAGAAGCATGAATCCCATATTCACATAAAATTATTTATGAAGAAATAACGCATATCTTATTGGATTATAGACAAGCACGTTAATCTAATTGAAGCAGACTCAGCCTAAGTACAGGCACCATATGTTAAACTCGTAAGAATTTTAAGCAATTGACCGTATTTGTTGTTATTTTTATGGCTACAATTTCAAACAAAATCTTCAACATGTTAAAGTATGAAACCAGATGCAAATTATCAGACTTTCAAGTGTACAATATTTCAAGACAAATATAATTTTTATAATGTATTCAGTAGACTTGTCAATTATTCACTTAACACATATTATTCACTTAACACATGCATATCTGCCCTCATTCAAGTATAACCTTTACAGGAATCGAATTCAGTTCCTCATTACAACTATGATGACGATCGTAATTTACACAATTTTTAACCCGCTTTTGTATAATGGGAAGTTGAAGAAGGTCAACTAAAGGAAAAAAGCATATCGATTGAAACGCAATCATTTGTTTGTTGAAATAAGTTTACATTTAGCATTTTGTTTCGGAGGATTTATTTTTTACCGTTGAAAATTATTTTTGTTGTAGTTTAAAGAAGAATCAAGCAAAAAACATTTATTTCATTAAGGTACAAAAATGTTCTGACCTTTCATCACGAAATGACGTTGATTGTTAACATTAAGAAATAAATTCCTCAAGTCTGTTTTTGGCTTGCTTTAATTAAGCATAATCAATTTGCAATTGACGATAGGAACTTTAATCTGTTTCCAAACGGTTTCGAGGGCAAAGGAATGTTTAAACTTAACACTCCGTGCGTATGCAGATGTTATAAACAGTTGTATGCGCATTAAGATTTCAAGCAATGTATGTATCATGAAAGTGTTAACATGAACATCAAAAACAGATAACCACTATAATATATATGAAAACGTTGAAAAAAGTTAAGAACAGAAGCTTTCAAAATGATTGGAATTAAAATTCGTCATTTTTTGCTGAAATGGAATGGGTAAGTTTATATAATAAAATAAACTATGAATTTTAGATTTTTAACCCTTAGTATTGATTTCGCAGTAAGTGAAAACCCCAACAATATTGTATAAAACAAACTAAGTCCATACCGATTATATTTTCTTACAGTTGATAAGTCATATTTATTATATGCTTTCCGGTGGATTAAAGCGATTTATCAGAGAAATAAAATTGATAATGCACTGTTTCAGTTTGATATTTTTCACTGTCTTGACATTTAAGCCTGATCAAACTTAAGCGCGTATAGATCTAGGGAACAATGTCATTTTCTGACTCATTTAAATCGGATATATTCAAAATATAAAAAGGAATACTGTCTTTTCAAACCGAGTTATATATTCTTGAAAACGCCTTCTGCTCTTGGGGCCTACACATATATTCATCAACAATGTATTGCTTTCTGTCTGATAGTATTTTCAATAATTATTGCAGCAAATATGTAATATTAGTACATTTGTAATTAGTACAATCATTTGAATACAGTATACAAACCCCAAAACCTATTTAAAGTCCTATGATAAGTGGAAAATAATACCCAATCCATCGTCGTATACCCACATCACACAACCGATCTTTGCCTCGTTGTGTAGCGTCGCAATTTTGCTTAGAAAATTTCCTAGTCATGACTTATTAAGGAGGCAGTTTCATTGGTTCCGCAAAATACAAGATGCTTTCTCGTTGAAAAGAATATTTCGGCGCAAGCCTGAATAGGACCGGGTCTACCTTTTCAGAACAATACTTTTGGTAGTTAAGACTACTCAGTCATATAGGCTACTGACACTCAAGGGTATGTAGCATGGGAATTCATTGGAAGATGTCTCCCCTGCCTCATGTATATTTTAAACGAGATTTTATCAATTAATTGTCCCACGGCATGTATATATAAGTGTAACGGAAGTAACATGGTTGCCGACGATGTACCAAATCTTGAATGGCGATTCACGATGTACCAAAGTACCAAAAGGGTCATCCAGATACCCTTTATTACCGAGAACCAAAAGGGGAGTTCGTTCATGTTATGCCATAATCCAAAACGAAAGGTAAGTAAAATGATATGCAAACGTCATTTCAAAATGGCATGTCACATTCTGGCATTTTACAAATTTGGTAATGTTATGTCTGTTGCTTGTTCAAACCTCATAGATGTGTTCAAAGTCCTCAAGGGAGACCCTTAAAGATGTTGGTTAACGGCTGATTAAGAAATACATTATTAAATTAGTTTTGGGCTTTTGGGACTCCCTTTCTGTCATACAAGATTGATAGCACAGCCGATATAGGAGCCCTCCTCTGACTAGACGGTTAATTATTTTTTGTGCTTACCCTAATGTTTACTTTTCAGAAATCATATCTTGTCTAATGGCATTTGAATGTTTTGAGAAAGTACAATGTGTTGAGATTAGCTGCATAGCCAATATCTGTATTTGTAAAGACGCCGATGCCTTCGTCAGCTATAAGTGGTATTCCAAAAGCTACGACTTGTCCTTTTTTATCATCCATGTTTGACATTCTTGGTACGTCCTTATTACATTGTTTCGTCGTTGTTGTTATACTCGAATGTTTGCACGATATGATTTAAAAAAAAAAAACAAGCTAAGAGTAAGCATTACATTTTATATTTTCGTCGCCTAAGATTTGCATTCGCTCACATAAGCAATCTGTACTGTTTCTATCCCGGTTGCATCGCAGCGCATTACTTCAAGCGTGTAACCAAATAGTAAACGTTATTCGCAAACATCTGAAATTGTTAGCCAAAAATGATTTTAGGGCAGGCGTGGATGAAAAAGTGTCCATATAACGTGATATATTAACGACTGTGTTTTTGTTACTATGGAAGACGAACATGTCTCTGTTTTACGATATTGTTGTTATTAACACATAATTAACTGATGTTTATAACAAAGTATGCGAACGTTTAAGATTATGCGGCTATGTAACTGGCACAAATTGTTAATGAACGTATTCAAGGAGTTAATTGCTCAGTCGATTTCATAATCGTGGTATGAACGCAGTTGGGCTGGTTAAAATGTCTGTATAGTCCGAAGGAATCCACGCGTACTTTCACCAGCCCAAATGCGTTCAACAGCATCCGATATATAATTAACCTTATCGAGGAGGCATTAACCGTATTTTTAAATGAGATTGGCCTTGTTACCCCATATATATTGGACTATTTGTGCTATCATTTCAAAATCTGTTTCTTTCTGTTTACTACTATGCCGAAGTAAATGACCAAATCATCAACAGAAAGAGATATTGCAGTGTATATGTAATTTCTTGATTATTTTTTTTTATCGAGAAATGAACTATATGGCAGTCTTAAAAGGGACTTGCTCATGCTAATGTAAAATGCACTTTAAGGATGACGAAATAAAGTGTGACAAATCATTAGGATTGTTAAAACTAAGATTTCAGATGCTGGAGCTCGGCAGCAAATGTTTGCTCAAATATCGTCTTTGAAGACCATAACTTTCATAAGCGTTTAAAATGGGTTTGAACGATTCGTTGTTGCGTGATCGGTTGATTGACATTATCGAATTCTGTTGCCAATGTTTTGTTTAAAGGTCAAAATATCCTGCCCTTTTGCATAAGTCCTCGTGGCCTTGTTGCTGAGACGTTGGTTATCTTTTTTTACTTTCCAGGCGTGGATTCGCACTCAACCTTAAACAAAATCTTTTTTATACTATATATTTTGCAATTTCGATACAACAGCGTAAAATAATGATGAAATGAGTGTCTTCAGATGCATAACCGGGAAAACTGATTCCTAAGTCCAAAAACATAAACGAGTCCCTCTAAAGACGAAAGAAGGTTGCTTCTATCACAATTTATGGTTTATCTTGTACACATCGTTTCTCTACACATTTAACACTTTCAAGTGATATGTTAATAATATGGGTTCAGCAAGCCATTATCCGAAGCGAAAGTCTCTCTCAGACAAGGTTGCAGTGGCTATCTAAATGTTATTATTTTTTCCACTGCATTTCAGTTATGTCTTATTGCTGTCAACAAAGGTGTTAAAGACATTTTCAGCTTATCGATGCCAATAAGCTTGGTAATGATATTACAAGGTCTGCTATGAGTGTATATTCGGTATATGTTTCACGTGGTATTTTTATAGATTAATGCATTTTTTTTCAAATTTAAATCATTTATCATTTTAAACTCATTTGATTTTATTGATCAAGTCAAAAGAATGCGTATGATTGACGTACAGAAAAAAAAATATAAGCACTATTTTGTCGCGCCTTCTTAAGTAGGAATTGTGTCCACGTCACCATTAATTAAAAAAAATCACGAATATACAGCCATCAATTGTAATTCTGCATAGTTTTGGAACACCCCTACAGCTTCCCTTTACTTTTTAAATCGTGAGTTTTAATTTAAAAATAAACATTTGCACTGAATGCCTAGCATGTCAGTTCCGTTTTACGGTTTTCTATTCCCCCAATCTCAATTTGATCGAAATTGGCGTTATTAATTCTATGATAGCATGGGCATGCCTTGCTTTGGAATTAATACAAGAGTTGATGATTTATTGTGGACATCGTTTCTGTGTGGTTTCAGAAATATGGTTTTTTTTACTGCATCAAATAAAATACTGTCTATAATAAAGAAAAAATTAATGCGAGTTTGCTTATGTAACATAGGTGTAATTTCTAGTCTGGTCAAATATTCTAACAACACATTGTGCATGTTAAGAGAATAGATCGGTTTTGTAAAGAAAAGTAGCAGTGAAAACAATCGACTAAAATTGCAGGGTGATTTTTTTCTATGTATATTTCCATGTAAGTGTCTCCTTAAAATTAGTCTTAATATATATCTGAGTTAAGTTAACCCATCCTTAACGGTTAGGAATCAGAACTATCTTGTTTGTTTAAGTGTCCATTACACTTACAAAATAGACTTTGTTGTTATATAATCGATAATTGAGCTTTTTAGGCAACTATTATATTTTGTATAAAATTACAATTCAAAAGTAATGAAAACTTGTTTTCTCTGGCAACGGAAGTAATAGACGCCACGGAACACGTTGAAGCTGTGTTAAATCGATTATCTTTTCTTATAAGTAAAACGACTATTCAGTCCTTCATGTCGAACTAATGATCTTTTAACTGTTCGTTTCATTGCAGTAAATGGCTTTTAACTTTGAACAAGGTAAAGCCTTACCACTTCAATGGTTATTAAGAATGTATTGATGTGCTCGATAACACGTTGTATTGAATTCTGTTTGCTGTATATGTTTGAACAAATTACCATTCTTTCGGTTGCGAAGGAGCAAGAATGTGTTAGCTTGGATTTATGTGTGCACTTAAGTTGGTGCATTGAATGAAACCTATTAGTGGTAAATGAATTTGATTTTGTTTTGTTTTACTTTCCGGTTTATTTGAAATAAATCGAACTTAATTGTATTGTACCTTACGACATTCTTTCATGTGGAAACTACAAGTACTTAGATTGCAAACTTAATAAAGTACGCCCCCATATGTGAATATAGCAAACAGGACCGAAATCAGGTCTAAAATGATGTTACGCCAACCACATGATAAAAAGATATTATTAATACAATTTTTCAGGAGCTCTACCATACTTTGCACATTTCCAGTCCTCGACCTTTCAAGGAATGACGTTAACATGCTACTTCCGTTATAGGGAAATATCACTATATTAAACACAGTTGATATTACTATTCTCATAAGAAGTATTCCCGAACTAGGTAAGCTGATGTATATAGAGTTGTCATAGTATGTGATTACTCGCAAATGACTTACATTTTGGTCCAAGACGTTTAATTAAACAAAGAGATATATGGGAATTTGTAATTGTAGCGTGTCACCTTTATAAGAACGCCATATATTTGAACACCAATAGATCTTCCGATCTAGGCTATTTTTCACACTAATGGCGCTTGTAAACTGCGAAATTGCTTCATCGATATCTGGTTCTTGGATTGAGGTCAATGTGAAAATTTGACATTGATTTGATCCTCAAACCGTTTTACGGCAATCTGAATACTGACAAGCTTTTTATCAGAAATACCATGCGTTGGAATTTTTAACATTTGCCAATTATGTTTCTTGATGATAAAAACATTTTCCACAACCTTAAACAATGCACCTACCAAAACACGTGTAGGCATATCTATACAAACCAATCGCCAATGATAGATATTCCATATGTCTCTCATAGGTTCAATTAATAATTAGCAAAGTGTCTTCCCAATGGGATGAATTGTTAATTTTCCCAATCCAATACATAATCACGCGTACATTTTAGATACTTTGGTTGTGGTTCAAAGGTGATCTGTACTTGTTATATTCGTACTCAATCTCTGTTTTTTCCGAATTAGTTGGAATCAAATATTTAAGCCATTTATTGTCAAGTTGTAAATAGTTGATACTGAGAGTAAACATTTCAATTTTTTATTTCGTTACTTAATATTTCATATTTACTTTTAATCCTCCATTTCAAAGAAAGACAAACGGACAGGCACAAACTGACATATAGACACACAGTCTGACAGACAGACCAACTAGTGTACAGACAGGCCGGCCGACATAGAATCAGGCCGGCAGAGAGATAGACAAACAGACAAAGAAACAGAGCTCGAAACAGGCAGGCAGGCAGACAGGTAAGCGGACAGACGAAGTGTTTATTGAAGTCGTAAACATTAATAAAACATGTTCTTGCCGTAAAGCAAACCTAAGGAAGTGTTTGATGCATATACCTACTTTTTAGGGCCATACCTTAATACAAAAAACGTCACTTAACTATTGTAGGAAATGTGGTGCAGAATGACATGTTACATTCCGACAAGATCCGAGTTTAAAATATATTTGTCTGATTCCCTTTAAAAGCTTGCGGTATAAATTACATTGATGTGTGTCAAGGGAGGCTTTTGCAAATGTTGGTTTTCGTCTGATTTGTAAATACATTAATTCTTTACGTTTGGGAAGTTTATTATGTTCTGACACCCAAATCTCATTGGAAAGGGAGATATGACTGTTCATGTTATCATTTGTCCTTGAAATGACCAAGAATGAATGAAATATAATGCTCAATGCATTAATAGTATGGTATGCGTGTTATAGTTAAACATAATATGGAAGCAAAAGTGGGACTGATGTAGATTTCAAGGGTCCGGATGCTGGCTTCGATAAGGTTAATAAGTTTAATAATGTTCGTATTTACTTTCTTTTAAACTACTCTGCTTTTTAAATAACATAATGTCGAAGAGTCGATGTCAACAATAATACGTAACGGGTTCCGTATGAATGTGCGAAGATGAAAACCTTTTCATTTGAATATGTATGCGGAGACAATATAAGTTAGAAATAATTGGCTTTAGAAAGAAAATTGGAGCATGAATAATGAAAGAAATATTTAACAGAAACGTGGCCAGACGTACACATCTTCATCGAATTTAAATTAAGATGTAGTGGTGACCGATTATACTGATGGATTATTCCACTGAATAAGCAATAGTAATCAATCGGAGTTATCAACCGATACTGCATTTCCTTGGCCGTGATTGCATTAGCCTCCAGGCCTACTGCACTAGATATTGTCCTTTATTGGGTGTAAAACACTGTGCGCTTACAATGCAATTTCCTCTATACCCTTTAGCGTTTCATGTCCTATTTCAGCTAAGGTTTTCTAGTCTACAAGTTTTCAGCTGAATAACATTCAGACTTCACCACTACATTAAATCTGCCAAAGTCCTCACTCAAAGTGGATATTTGGCCGTATTCATATAGTTCCAATACCAAGTCTTAGAGATGCATCAGTGATTCCTTTAAATCCATTGGCTAGTTAATTTTCCAGTCTTATAAAAATATTGAAAAATTTCAGATAAATGCTAGGCGGTTATGGAAATTGGTTCAAGGTTACAACACTGCAAAAACATGTTCTCTGTCATTCGAAGAAAATGATAAAAAGTTAAATGGTCATTTCTTGTCCTTTGTAATATTTAAACTTGTATTCTTGTTTTGACAGCCTCTTTTATTTTTATTTCACCTTGAAATGATCAAATCGCAGTTTTTATATTTGCCTTTAAATTGTATGTATTTTGCCGACGATATCATTTTTCGAACATAAATATGAAACCTGCGATCTTATCTTTTGCAAGCAGTCTCATATCACTGGTTTCGAGCCATTTACACAAACAATGCCCATTCCATACAAAAACAAAACGGTAAACGTTGTCAAAACGGTTAATATGTGCAGCTTTAAACTGGCCAAAATAAGTAATCATTTCAGAGTTATAACAATTTTTAAATCTGCTCGAAGTTAGTCTAGCTTTTTCATTATTTCAATCAAAAATATCAAAAATAAACAGAGTATCGAGAACACGAATTTCCATCATTTACGCCTTGAATCTTTCTGGAAAGGCCGCCTGGTTGTCTAGTGGTTGACCGTTCACCTCGGGTATGGACGACAACGGGTTAGAATCCCGGCCGCGTCATACTGAAAAACGTTACGACATGGTAACCGTATTGCCTGGCGCTTGGCATTACGAGGTACTACTGGGAAATCATTGTACTCAGTACTTGGTGTTTAACCAAGAGGTCAAATCGCAAAAAAAAAAGTTTAAGAGTATCGCACCTGGACCTCCTTGTGACCTTTTTCTGTTGTTTTTTTCAAGTATTCTAAAATCTTTATTTGTCTAGAAATTGGTGTCGCTTTTATCTCATGTAACGTATGCCATTGTAATACAAGTTGAGTTGTACTGGCATAAGCATGAACGCTTTCATGAGCCTGCGAGGAAGTGAATTCGTATTGACTACTCACAACCTCGATCGCGATTCCCTGTTGTCATCAGCCAACATTGAAACAAACATCAGTTTTGACTATTAAACCATTAACTACACACTAAATAATGCATTTATGGAAAATATTTATTACTGATAACAAGATTGTAACCGTGTATTTAATAGCAGAAAGTGCAAAAACATTAAATGATTGGTAAATGCTTAAAGATTTACTGAGGTCTACAATAGTCTCATAAGGTAGAAATACCGTGTTTTATGCTCATTTCTTTCAAATTAAACTCGCTATCCTTCATAAGAACCATTATCGTGACTTTTATTCATCCTTTTTGGAATATTTAAACAATACTATAAATTGTGGTAAATCCTATTTGGTAGTAAGAGTGCATCTTTAACCTATTCATGCATTTCATGATTCAAATGCTGACTATAGATGTTAAGAGATGTGATTTCTTCCACCATTTCACTGATCATGAAAAGATGGATAACAAATTGTGGCGTATGTTGTTTGTTTTACCTCACCTGAAGGAGTCTGCCAGCCAATCATTGACGGGTTCCCGTCAGCTCTTGTGAAAATACTCAGTTGGAAGCGATTAATTCAGATGATCCAAAAATGTAATATTATGAAACCTGATGCAGTCAGATTATTAGTTCTTCAAAACATCAGGTTAGCATATACATGTGTGCTTTGTTCTTTAAAATACGCTTTCAATCGCGTGTCTATAATGTCAAAGTACAACGTTATCTTAAGGAATGATAAGATCCAGGCCAACGACCTCAAAGAGTGACTGAAGTGCCCGCATCACTGATTTGCTTAATTAGATTTTTCACAAAACTCGCTGATTCGTTGATTTTCAAATTTTGCATTTACTAAAAATGTTCGTCAAATAAAAGAGAAATAATACTTCGGAAAGTCTTTATAAAGCTAATAAGGACAGAGGGGAAACAAAATTGAATAAGGGAACACTCTCATGTCGAATTTCATGCAACTTACGATCTTATATTGGGGCACGTTCATACTTAGATGGATAACAGTGGTCGAGCAAATCGTATTAATATGTCGGATAATGTGACATGTTTGCAATGTTTAAATCTCTCGTAAACGTTAATAGTTTAATGCGATCGGACGTACTATCGAGAAAAATATTAACAAGAAAAAAATCTTTAGTAACACTCTAATTTAAAATCAGTACATACATATTTATAACAAACATAAATTTTGAGTGATAAATCTTTAACTACATACTAAATAATGCATCAATGGAAAGTACTAATTACTGATACAAGATTGTAATCGTTAATTTAAATGCTGAAAACCCAAAATTATTAAATGATTGCTAAAAGATTTACAGCGATCTACTATTGTCTAATTAGGCAGAATTACCGTGTTTTATGCTCATTTCTTTCAAAATATACTCGGTGTCCTTCATAAGAATCATTGTTTTCGACGTTTATTCATCCTTTCTGGTATATTTAAACAATTGTACTAATTGTTGTAAATATGATTTGGGAGTAATAGTGCATTCTGAACGTCTTTTTGGTAAGTCTAATTTGGTTGGATAATTTTGTTTGCTCTTTACAGTGGACTGGACACATACCAAAACTGTCCAAAGGCAGTCATTAAACATATAAGGTTTACTCTTGAATGAAAATGTGCGCTTTTCTGATTTAATTAATTTTGAAATACTTTTTTCCGTATACTCTTATTTCGATTATACGAAAGGTATACAGAGTTCAATTTTACTTGCTGACATTTGACTCATAATTCATCTGTTTACTGTAAGACGCAGACATATTTTCACTGATAATATAATATAAACATTATACATTTTATGGATTTTAATATATGTTTTCCATAATAATTCAATATATGTGTTAAGCTCCTTTACGAGATAAACATGAATGACATATTTTGAAACATTTATGATTGCAGAACGGACCTTTATGGGCTTTTAGCTTCCGATTAAATTCACAGATATTTATAATATATGTTGTCATTTGGATATTTTCATGAAATAAATATGGTTAAACAGAAATTTATTCGGAACTGGTATATCTCGGTATTACCAAATATTTAGAATGTGAGATCTAATACAGTCCTGGCTTTTTAATTATTGATCACTTGTTACAAAATTAATTTAATAATTATCTTATTATATCATTTGGATTATAGAGATTTATCAGTGAAATAGGAATGATATTTAATTGTTTTGAAATGTTAGCCCGCTCTCACGTCCACAATATCTCACCTAATTAGTTTGTTGCAATATCAAAATATTATGTTTAAGTATTTAAAAACTGGAAAACACTCTTTAAGGGATCAGCTTGGTTTGCCGTCAAAAGCTAGTTACCTCTTATCGCTGAGTAAATTGACGAGTGTGGTGGCTGGTCTGTTCTATTTTGTGGTTTCGCATTTTTTTCATTTTCGGAAACCCGACACAGGGGAAACAAAATGGCGTGCGAAAATGCGCCGAGTTGTTTTTTTCCAAATGATCGCCTACTGTTAACCAGACTGTATAAGACCTCAACTCAGAAAATTAGATTCAGACCTTTATGTTGGTGGTTTGATTTTCGTGTCACAACGCTTCTAGACCCAGATTTACATATACTTATTTATGGGATATTTTTTTTATCTTATCGGATTATAGACCAGCACGTTCATCTCATTGAAGCAGACACAGGCACCATATGTTACACTCGTGAGTACGTAGATCAATTGACCGCATTTGTCGATAACATCATGTTAAAGTCTAGAACCAGATGCAAACATATGCATACATTCAAGTATATATTATGTCAAGACGATTACAATTTTGATAATTTCGACAGTAGACTGGTGTAGACTGGTGTGGATTATCAGCTCAACACATTTATATTGCCCTCCTTCATGTATAACCTTTACAGTTTCTCATATCATTCATAATGATAATCGCAATTTCAGTGTCACAAATAATTGTATTCGAAGGTTTATATAGAAATGTTGACACGCAAACAGCAAAAACAACTTGATAAATACATAAGTGGAATGGCACCTCTCACATTACGATTGGCTCTGGACTCCTGGTTGAATCATGGATAGTTTAGGTTGGTGACTCAAAACAATAGTATGCTGCATGTTGGATTTGCATACGTGATGCAGTGCTTAGTAATCGGTAAGCATCAGATTCATTTAAAAGATCATTTTTTCTATGGTGATGATCTGAAATTCAGTGGCACTGATGCAAGACTGTGTAGACACAAAAGTTATCGCAATGCACGTTTGTTTGAGATATATTGTCAATTGTCCAAACCACCAATGTGGATCACACGGGATCAAGAAATTCTTCCGCTCCCCCTTCAGTTGTCCACTACATTATGCTCAA
Source organism: Mya arenaria (assembly GCF_026914265.1). Classification (NCBI taxonomy): domain Eukaryota; kingdom Metazoa; phylum Mollusca; class Bivalvia; order Myida; family Myidae; genus Mya; species Mya arenaria. Next base: position 28,050,004 of record NC_069122.1, read on the forward strand.
GGTTTTTTCGATCATTTATCTGCTATACGGCAATTTTTAATTCAAAACCAACTGTGTGGATAACAAGAAGCCACGTGGCAGACCTACGTGGCCATGTTGAACCTGGTTCATCGTTACAATCGCCAAATCAAACGTTTCTGATTGTTTTTGTATCAATTATAAAATACTAATTTTACCACTGCCCTGACCTGTCCATGTCCCTCCCTCTTTATTCTCTTTCTGTTTTCTTAGATATATTCTTTTACTAACGTAAATGATGAATTACAGAACAATACACGTGTCTTACGCCTTTCAACGTATGCACCATATGAGTACAACTAAATATCAACAATTCAAACAGCATTCTTTAATTTTCTGCCGTGGTAGACTTGTTTTGTGCCTATATCACTAGTCTTCTTTTTATTTATTCTAGCTACAGTCAGTCCCTTGCTTATGCTCAAACTTTGTGTATCTTATAAATTAAACGTGTCTTTTTTATGCCTTGAGCCATTGTCATCAAAGTTTTTTAAACAAAATTGCAAATACTGAAATATAAAAGTGAGTGCAACTGCAACAATGGAACAGAAGGGAAATGTCAATGTATTCTTGGTCTAGATGTGTTTATTTTTGGTATATACCAAAAATTATTATTCGAAACATATACATATTGTCTTAACCGTGTCTTAAGCACGGACAATCTGTTATAGTCGGACCGTGCTCCATCCTTTATCACTCATTTAACTGTCAGATAAATGATATTTTGAAAATATTAAACAATTACACTTTCACTGATTAACCTTGCATGGAATTGCCTATGTAATACAGCAGCCTGCCTGTCTGGATTAATTTCTTTGACATTTCATCAATAAAGTATTACTGCATAACACATGATTCTGTCTTTAATCTAGTTAAACATCTTTAACATGAAAACTGATCTAGTTATTAGCAAATTAATCGACACCAGATAGATGCATTTTTACTACATTAAGATAGCGTCACAATGATAAATGAAGTAAATTACGGTTTGGAAATTACGCTTTTATAACGCGATCTTGTCTTTTTAAAACAGAGATGTAAAGCCTGGCAACGGAGTCCAGTCTTACACGAAAACATACTTAATTGAAATGAGATAAACCTGTGAGAGTCATACAAAAAACTACACTACACAAGCCAACGCAAGGATGCGTGGTGCGTATTATTTTTTGTTATGGTTTATTCCTTATTTGTTTTAAGACACCTAATATAGCTTGGCAATATCGTTCAGCTTACATTTAATGCAATAAGAATTGAACTGTGTTTAACTTGTTCAAGTGAAATAAAACTCCAATGACAACTACAGTGACAAGCGAATCGTATGGATTCGACCTGTGTCTCCATCAGTGTTTGACTATGTCCCTTGTCTGTTTAACCAACCTCATATAGCTTGGCAATGAAGGTCATGTTTGCATTTAAAACTCTTTTTAAATGCAATAAATTAGTTCATGTCATACAGAAACACAATGAATACTACAAAATCAAACCGAAAGTATGGGTTCACTATGTGTCTCTATCAGTGTTTGGTTCTGCTCCTTATATCTCTAAGCTACCTCATAGTCGGAAATTTGTCTGCAGTGCTCTTCACTAGAGTTTCAATGGAATGATGATGTGTTTTTTTAAATTTTGTACTTATTAATAAATGTTTGTACAAGTGTAAGATAATGGCCGTATAAAATAGTTTAAGCCCCAAGTAGACACGTGACCATTGCTAAGCTGTAATCCCAAGTTTTCGGTAAGGCTATTTTAATGATTGTGTGGTCTTTTCGTGGTGTTTGTCTGGTGCATATGGTATTCATACGTTTGTGTCTCAGGTTCATTGTCGTTTGGGCCATTGCCTTGTACATGAAAACAGCGTTTATTTTTTGAATTTTCGACAACTGGCCTTGTCCCTGTAGTTTTCATAGTATTAGTGTTACGTCAATATATATATATTTCCATAACAATACATATTTTATTGGTCACAAAGATGAAGTCGAACGGTCGAAGCGATAAGCGATGATATTGTTACGTGTCTTATTTCTGGAATGTTTAGATAACGCCTTCCAAGCTATACTCATTCTCTTTCCATGGCTTCCCACTCAAATGTTCAGATACTATCATTTATTTAAGCCGTTTTTTAATCAAATCCCTTAGCGCCAGCGAATTACACACGAAAGAGAATGATAAATTAATTACTAACCTTAACAGATGATGATGATATGGCTATAGTACGTATCTCTGTTAATAATTAGATACAATATATAACCTCATGGTCAAAGCTTATGTTTTACGCTTGACTGCGTAAACTGCTCTACAAGCTGAAATGAAAAATGCACGCGTTGTTTTATGGAATGAACTCGGGGATACTTCTATTTATACACGCCAGTTCATTATCTGCTTGAAGAGCTATTGCGAACGAACCCCTTGTGAAGTCGAACACACAACACTGGTGCTTGTTTGAAATGAAATTAAAAAGTAAACATACTGTGTTAGTAAAATACAATTTGTTTTATTAACCAAACATAACTCCGACTCTTTTTAACGGGTTGGTAATGAAGTCCAATTTTTCAAGAAACATGAACAAATTTATCGTTTGGACTTTAATTCTGAATAAGATTATATCTTTAATTGGTAGAAACGACAGTTCACAACTTAATCAGATAAAGTCAGATTTGTCAACATTTTTTTTTTTCGATTTGCTATTAAAGAATTGTCAGTTTTACAAATCAAATGTTAATACTCGCTTGCGTCTGCGAATTTCGATTTGTACATAATATATTGCTTGTAATATTATTAAGTATTAGTATGAAGCACTTATTTAAATATGATAATTATTCTTTCTGTACCTTCATCAGACTAAATGCAAGTGAGGAAATCTTAGTTTTAAGCCATTTGCTAAGAACATCAGCGATGATGCAAACTTTCTTGAAAAACAGTTTAGAACCCATATATTTCAAATGGCTTTTCATGTGAGTAATTGCATCATATATTGAAATAGATCAAACATGAGCTTATACAATCATAACATTGAGACAAGATGGAAAAGGCCCAGTACCAAACATGTTAAAACTTGATCTAATTTGGGTCTTATTTTATCCTGTGGCATTAGTGGCATTGCCCTTCCAAAATGATATACGTTGAAGGCATGAGAGAAAAATGTTAGGCTGCACAGGATGAACGAGAGACTGAATTGTCGAAAAAAAGCATTGTGATACCATTTTAGGAAATCGAAGCTCGTTTTAGAATGGTGTGCTCTGATCGTGGTGCTCTTAAACAAGATCAGTGTAAAATTCCGACTGCAAGGTTTATGTCTAAAGTGTTATTGCATTCCGAGACAATCCGTTCAGTAAACTTGCTTTAAATAGATCCCCATTTAACTGATTTTCAATAAAGTTAATCAGTTGTGGGTTGACTGTATCCGTCATTTAAAAGGTATATTAAAAATCAGTAGAAGACATGAATGCTTTTTTGTACAGTTTATGTAAATATAATTGGTTTTTGATGGTTTGCCACGATTAGAAAAAGTTTTCCGTAAGGCCTGAATATATATCGGTTCTCTCTGATTTATTTCATTCGCGTATCTCAGACCCGCAATAAATGACAGACAATGTTGTCATACGAGTTAAGCAATACGATGCGTTGACATGGAATTCTCTGAAGATGGAATAATTATGATATATAAAAGTCTGAATACGAACATTGCAAAGAGAATGGTCAAATGAGTTGCGGTTGTTTTGAGAATTATGATTGTACAATGGAGGATTGTACTCACATAACTTTATTAATTCAGTGTTTGCAATTTATATAAGGTATTTAACAACATATGTTGCCTAACGATTGTAGATTACTTAGGCATTATTCAAGCTGAATATGAAAACGATTGTGTGATGGATAAAGCGAATGCAATGGAAATAAGTATTTTCAAATATTCTTGGTAAGTAAATCCGTTTTGTTATTATTATTATTATCCTTATATAACTGTTATTGGAGGTTTTGCATTTTAAAACCGGTTGACCTCAGTGCTGCCACCGACCATTTTTATTCAGTAATCAAAACATTGTAAGACAAAATGAACTCATTGAGGTTCAATCGGGGGTATACTGTTATAAAATTTAACGATATCGACCATATCTGATCGTATAACTTATGCAACAATTACTCTGCGATGCCTGTCTTCGTAAGTTTATTCGAGTGACATGCATTTATTTCAAACATTTAATCACTCTGCCTTTCTTCTGATTGTGTTTCCACTATCATACACCCGCTCTTAAATTCTTAATATGGACTGTTTTAATTGTTAACTAACATCGTGTAATGTATAGCTCCAGTATTTTGTGCCACCAAGCAGTAAGATTTGAGAGAGGCTTAATTAATATATAACTTCTCAAAGATGGACCTTTAATGTTTTTAAGGTTATATTTTAAACTAATCTCGGCTGTTCTATTTTAGGTCATGTTTCAAAATCTTCTTGGCTAATGTATTTTCGGTCAAGTTTGATCTCATCTTGGCTGATCTATTTGCGGCCATGTTTTGAACTCGTCTTAGCTTATCTATTTTTGACCATAGTTTGAACTCTTCTTGGCTGATCTATTTGGGGTCATTTTATAAACTAATCTTGGCATTTTTTTTCGTCATGTTTTGTACTCATTTTTGCTAAGGAATATTATCTAAATGAAGTTGTCATGCAAGCGCGATAACAAACTAAACTTGAAATAACTTACGCATTTTCAGGAGCAACCAATGTTAACCTGTCTTATTACAATGTGTTCCTTTTACAATGTCGTCTTTATATTGGCGGTAGTAAATCGGTTTGGGGCGGGTGTTGCTGAAAATTGGATCTATACATGAACAGTACTGAAAAATATGCTTTTAAACTAAGTAAAAGCTTATTATAAGATTAAACCTACCGGTTTCAAAAGAGAGAATGAAAGAGTTACAATGTATGGTTGGATTCATCTATCGCGGCATATATATTTTATCGCATATCACTTCTCGAAAGACTGGTCGTGGCGGGATGTCCTTGTTTAACATAAGGAGTATTTGTAACTTTGAAGTTTTATTCTCGAAAAGTATTTGTCCATCGTGTTGAGATTTGTGACTGGGTTTGTCAAAACTCTTAACCCTACTAGAAACTTAACCTTTTTGTAAAAACATTAAACATTTTTACGTTGTTAAACGAACATTTCTATCATTTGATATCATTTGAGCAAGTCTTTGAAAATACCCGTAACGATGAAAGGACATCAGAATAAAAAAATAAATCATATTTCTTATATAGTTGTCGTAACTGTGACTGATTTTCCTCCCAACTTTGTCCTTGTCATTTTGTTGTATGAATATGTCACTTGTCCACTTATTACAACCAAATACCTTAAATTATGCCCAAATTTTATATAACTACATGGAAAAACAGATGGTGCCCGTTGTTTCGAACTCCTAGGAAACGGAAAAAATCCACGAGCCTCAGAAAATTCGTGCCAAACTTAAATGTTTACATTCAGTATAAAGAAATCTGTCTTTTAAATCCAGTTCCATCCAACGAAAAAATTCGAGCCAACAGGGTTTGACTGTAGAAAAACCATGATGGTGAACAGTATTATTCACTTCTACAGTGTCAAAATCTCAAATATGTGTTTTTTTTATATATATTAATATGTATTCTTTCAACCATTAAAGAATGATCGAATACTATCATTTCTTTCTGTCCTGTATTTATAATTTTTAAAGGTTGGAAAAAAACATTTCAATATAAATGTAAAAGCATCTTTGAGAACCTGATATTAAAGATGTAAAGCATACTGTTGAGTTAGTTTTGCGGCGTTTTCAAGAGACTGGTCTAAGTATATTCAATATCATGTAAGATTATAAGTATCATCCATGGCCGAGAGTGTATGATAGGTTCATCCAAATCCGAGCGTAGAGTGTTTTGCGGACACGAGGTTTAACGAGTTTCCGCCAAACACTCTGCGCGAGGGTTGGGATGAACCTACCTTACACGAGCGGCTATGGTAGATGCTTTTTCTCCAACCTCAGTTAAACAAAATAGAATAAAAATGTATTTCCTTGCTGGAACTCATTTGTACGTAGTGAAAATAAATGCGTATAGATATGTGATAATTCGTGATTGTCATGGGTATGCGCGCAGTGATTCAGATAAGGTTTATAGCCAAATCGTTCTTTAAACAGTTCTTAAGAGAGTGCAGCATTATTTCTTGAACGGAGCGTGAAAAAAAAAATATGGTGCCATTTGAAGCAACAAATAATAAATTAGGATTTTAAATATTGCCACAAGACAAGGTTTCCATGATGCAACAGACGACGGTCTTCAACAAGGGAGGTAATTGTGTGATGTCAATAAAGAAAGGAGTTCCATACGGGTACTTGTTTTATCTTTGTCCTTGGACTTGGCCATAGGCAATTTAAATCGCGGGATTTTTTTGTGGACTAATTATTGGACTTAATTAATCAGTTGTTTTGTTTTATGTGTCACTGCTTCTGTCAAGAACATACCGCAATCAGAAACCTACAAAAATGACAAAAAAAATGTTTAAAGAAACTAGAACCTTATTATTGCGCAATGGAAACTTAAAGGAAAACCCAGTAGTCAAAGTAACACTCTTATTAAAAACCCATACATACACATGTATTATTAACATCAATTTTGAGTGATAAACATTTAGATAATGCCTTCAAGGAACATGTAAATTGCCGATAACAATATTGTAACCGTGTATTAAATATCAGAAAACGCAATAGTATCAAATGATTGATTAGGGCTAAAAGATTTACTTATGTGATCTACCATCGTCTCATACGGTAGACATACCGTGTTATCTTCACCTTTCTTTCAAATTAAACTGGGTACCCTTCTTAAAACTAATGTTTTCGACATTTATTCATCCTTGTTAGTATATTAATACAATTGCATTAATTGTGGTAAATCTTATTTGGGAGTAAGAGTGCATACGAATGTCCTGTTTATAGTCATGTTAAGGGCTTATGGTCTTACATGCACTAAATGATTGACACACAACCTTACTTAAGCGCTGGACATCATAATATATGTGTTCATAAATGGTTTGGTTATCGCATTGGATTGGTCAGCGAACATACGAGTTTACTTCGGATGGGGTAAGGGGGAACTAGTTTAAGGAAAACCAACCTTACAACTTTCCAAACGTGTATCAATAATAGCCATATTCAAATATTTACACCTCGATTTCCATTCCTTAAATCAACTGCCTTTCGGCAATTGCGTTCATCAATCGCAACATCTTCGGATATGTTCGGATCGCAATATCGCAATTCATCGCATAACAATATACATGAAAACTATTGATCTTGATATTGTTTGTATTGTGTCAGCAGGTCCCGTAAAACATAAATCAACATTTTTAAAAGTGTTAATTTATTATATTTCAAATGTACGAGTACTGTTGCTATAAGTGTTTCAATTTTACGTTTTAAAGTGATTTCAAGTGGTTGATCTTTTCCCGCGTTATTGTGACGTCAGTTGAAAAAATGTTTCCGGTTACAGTCGGGTCGTTCTATTTACAGAATGGGTAAGAACGGATTACTGAAAGGTTTTCTTAAATGAAATGAAGTATTTTTTTAACAATTCTTTAATGAAATAATGATCTATTGGTGTAAATATAAGGAATGAATTGCGGGGTTGATGTCATTATCGGGGATATGAACGCAATTGAGTTGGTCAAAATACGCGTGGAGTCCTTCGGACTCCACACACATTGACCAGCCCAATTGCGTTCATACCCCGATAATGACATCAACCCCGCAATTCATTCCTTAAATAGAATACCGCTTTGACTGGTGCTTTTGGGGCCTTGCCGCCCTGTTAAGGAACAGTCATAGCAAGTCTGCTATTTTCAAAGTTGAGGGGCATAAGCAGTCATACCGATTTTAGTTGTGGGGTAGTCTTATCGAGATTGTTTAATGATATTCATAGTTGAGGGGCAGCCATACATAGACTGCTATCATAAGAGTTTAGTTGAAGCGAGATTGTTATCACGTTTAATGTGTACAGATTGCCTTGCTATGAATTAAGTCTTGTACCGGGCTTTATGGCAGACCATAATATTCTTTACGACTACAAAGCTATGTGATGACGTAAAACCAAACCAATGAAACAGTTCGACGTGGAAACGCCATAAATACGATAGGAATAGTTATCACATCCGCCATTCTGCTATAACTTTTAAATACACGCTGCATGTTCAAGGTCGCAGTCGTAAGATCAAATGAAGTTCTCCTGGAATTGTAACTTTCTAGGAAATACTGAGTATTGCATGTTTACTCCCCAGTACGACCGACTGCCAATTTAATGAATTATTGCTTTAAGCCTTTTGGGAAATGCAACGTTTATTAATTCAATAAATCTTACGAATTTGCCTTAAAATATTGTTTTTCTATTGTTATCCCGTCACTCCGGCCCGGTACATTTTCTTTTCGTAATTTATCAGTTTCAATGCTCGTGATATATGGATTGTTATCTCAGATAAATATTGGTTTAAACAATCCGGCTTGCAAGAGCTTATGCTAGTTGGATTTTTTTTCCTCGAGTGCGGCTTGGGTGTAACCGTATTTTTGCTCGCACACGGACAAGGCCCATTCGTCATGTGTTCCGATAAGATTGTTAGTCATATTAGGTTTTTGGAGCATAGACTTATTAGTGCACAAACGGAATGTTATCTTGGTTTGAGCCACTATGGTTCTTTAACGTGCACTAGTGCACCCCTATTTAACGTCATTGTGTTTCAAACCTTCACGCAAAAAGGCTTTAGACATGGCTGGAATCAAACGAAAGACAACTTAACGCTGTCCCTGTATGGCCGAGATTAACCATTATACAAACAGCAAGTACATTGACCGGGCTAGGTTTAGGTTAAAACAAGGTTAAGGACAGTTGATAAAAATGCAATTTAGTGTCATTTAGAAAAATTTCGATATATTTGTTGAGTTAAATTAGTTGAAAATAATATGAACATTTATATGAATCATGTTTGTAGGTTCCTCTCTTTGCTAAAACATCGCTATTTTTCCGGCTATCGCCATCCCCATTCTTTAGAAATGAACAAAACACTTCATTCAGCAAGATAACTTGATAACGTTTTACGCATAATCACATGCATAAAAGGGTTGATGTGAAGAGATTATTTGAGATCATTAGACATTTTATAGACGCACTCGATATGTATCGATGTACTCTGATTCAGTTGATTGCATAATAGCGAACCAACTGGCATAATAGGCCGTTCAATAGTGTCACCCCGCGTACTCTCCTGACATAATTCTTAAAGGGACTCGCTCGTGGTTTGTAAAATGGACTTTTTACAAAATTCATACTACGAAACAAAGTGTGGCAAATCGTTAAGAGTGTCAACTATAAGATACTAACTGCTGGAACCCTTTAATAAATTATAAAAGTCGTTAAAATATTGTCTTTCAAAACCACAATTTTGAGTACCCTAAGAGAGTCATTTCAGCAAATTATTGAAGCGTAATTGGTTGATAAATATTATCAAGTGATGTTTCCAATGTATTCCAAAGGTTAAATATACATCAGCCATTGTATCAGTCCTTGTGACCGAGTGATGAAGACGTCAGTGTTTATTGTTTGTTTTTCTTAACCAGCGAGGTTTCGCTCATCACTACAACTAAAATATAAATAAAAAATACTTCAATTGTATTTTTATGCAATTTTGCATTTAACGAGTAAAGAATAATTAAAAAAAGTAGCGAATCTCTTTAAGAGGTTTAAACATCAAACATTATAGAACCAGACGAGAAAGAACCGCTACACTGTGGTTTAGAGTCGAGAGTTCATCAATACTTGTTTAATATCTTATGCAACGCATTAAAGGACTTCTGTTACTCTTGCCATATAACTTATTCGGTCAAATAGAGTAGAGTTACAAAAGCATGGCCGGTATTCATAAAATATCTTTAGTCTTTTCTTAACGTTAGTCGATTTCCTTAAATTTTCATAGTCACATTTAAAGAAAGGAAGAGGTGCTATCAACGTAAAGGTCTTACAAATGCATAGACATTATATGTTCTAAATGGCTGTTTCCCATTGCGAAAAAGGGGTCCATTTTCTCCCAAAATCCATAACAGTTTCTCAATTTGATAAATACAGACTCCTTTAATGATTTAAAAAAAAAAATCTTATAAAATAAACAAAGTGTTGACAAGACAAGCTCTTTTACAGCATAGAGTTCGCAAAAAAAGTAAATTATGTATATCTGCATTTATATTAGCTATTTAGGCATGATTTTTTTTATTTTTTCCAAAGGCATTGTTTTCCAAATTTGGAAGGCACAGGCGTTGAAAAAAAATCCAAAATAAATCACAAACAGGTAACCATAGGTAAAGATAACCAATGCATTCGATAAAATATACAGCGTAAATGAGTCTTCATTCGAGCGATTCAAAACCTCTCACAATTCCTAACTATAAGAAACGTTTGTTGTACGAAAATGTCATAAAGTCAAATATGCCCATTAAATAGAATAATAAATATAGATCCATGAATTATAAACATAATTAGCCTTGTTGTTCAATTCAAAGCTACGTGGCTACAACTTTTCAAGTTATAAATCGCCAAAACTTCGCTCACATAATTTTCTTTGTATACAAATCACATGCTTTTTTGTTTTGTTTTGATCATTAAAGTCACATCAGTTAAACATAATAATGCATAAAATATTTTTATTTTTTTTGGAATCAACCTATTATGTGACTCTTTACCAAGAATTAGTTACAATTATGTTTTGGCAGGGAAATTACAGCAAGAGATATATTACAAAATGGGTTCATATATGCTTTGGTCTCTCTTTATCAAAAGCTTGTTTTACAGCGCGGTAATTGAAGTTCAATATTGTCACTGGTATGAGAAATCAATGGAACATTTTTTCCATCGGATAATGCGAGGAAGAGTCGCACTAATAAGACTAACACTAATAGCTAGACAACGGAATTTAGTATCCATCTGGCATATTTACGCTTTGATTTGATATAGGAATGTTGTTACGCTTCACGGGAGTGTAATCGTATAAGGGTTTTTTTAAGATAACTTCTACAGGCTTACACACACAGTCTGTTACCAAAGACATGTGCATTTATAAACATCTAGACAGTATGTCGCCACTCTTAATACGCTAATTGAATTATGGAAAACTGATACAAGTATCCTGATGGAATGAAGTTGGATAATAATAAGAAGATGTGTGTTTTATAAGGAGGAATATTCATACACTATTATATCATGTAAGTTATATGTTGTAGGCAATAGACATTTTATTAATTTAAAATCTTAAAACTATTTTAATGTTATATGTGCTGCTTAAATGATAATAGTGTTTGACAATTTATAATAAAACCTTATACTCATTTCACTTTAATTTACGATTCTTCAAACTTCAACAAAGTTTGGTTGTGAGTTTTGTTCAAGAAACGCGTTTTAGATCTCGTTACAGAAAAAAACATGTGATTGTTAATATGTCCTTGAAGCATACATTTTTCCAACGCTGGATGTGATATTTTACATGTAAAAGAAATGTCACTTTATTAAAGCTTGACTTTCACAGATTGATTGTTTTGACAACTTGTTTACTTTTGTCTTGGAATGGGCCATTTTTGCGTACATGTCTGGAAACCAGTGATATTAGACTGTTGTCAAAACACAGTTTTCATATATTTACGTTTGCTAACGCTTAAAGAAAATTGAAAATGTCGGCAGTTTACCAAAGAATTGAGATATGTTCCATTGTTAATGATCTTATATAAGTGAATTGAATGCACTGATGACGAAATGAGCTGATTCTGTCGAAACTGTCAATTTGTAAGAGTGCAGCTTTAAACAACAGATGCAACATGTTGCATATGAATTATTGGGAAAAGCTGGTTAGGTCAGTAACACACAAATCAGGGTTGCATTTAAATACATTCTTATTACAGATGAAGTTAATAAAAGGCAATTAAATTGTTTGGAAGAAGTAAAATATGTCCTGGTATTGGCTTACTTAAAAGGTTCGCCTGAATATGCGTGTAGTTGATAGCCGATTTCAAAGTTGAAGACAATGACGCAATAATCCTACATATCTACGAAAACTGTCCAACTAAAACACAACAATGACAGTAGCGGACTGTATTTCCTTTTCGGAAGGATTCATAAATATTGACTTTTTTTAAGGCGAGTCTTAAATCTTCATAGCAAAAACACAGAGAGAAAGAGTTCTATCACGACAAAAACGTCATATTTCATTTCATGTATATTTTACGAAACGTCATGTAGTTGAACACTCGCAAATCGGTTCATGATATAAAATCATATCATTGTGAAATTCCAACTTAAATATTAGGCAATTTGTTCGATGTGAAATCTCACAAGTAAAATGTTGATCTTAAATTTTGGTCAATATTTTGAAGAAAAAGAGTTTCAGAGAAATATGTTAACATGATTTTTCAAACTCAAGCGGCACTCAGACTGACATTTTTGTCATTTCTATTAAATTTTGTCTCAGAATCACCTGATCTATGCCTTAATGTTTGTATATATATGATATCTTACATCGAGCAGAGAATCACCTGATCTATGCCTTAATGTTTGTATATATATGATATCTTACATCGAGCAGATCTCAGTCGTTTAAATAACGTCCGAAAATTATATTATTTTTAAAAATGTTAGTAATTCTTTTAGCCATAAAACATCAATTTTAGACCATAAATATGACAAATTGCGATCTTTTTTTTAACTGCCGTATTATGTCACAGGTTATTAGACATTTACAAAAAAGCCTGATTGCAAAACAAAAAGCACTGTTAATACACTCAATCTGTGAGAGTGCAGCTTTAAGATGTATTCGACTGTTGTATTGCTTGTAATATATTGACGTTATTAAATAACACACAATATCTTGGTTGAAATATTTTTAACAATAGAATATTAATCAAAATATAAAGTAACCAGTAATTATAACTATTCTTTTCACATAATATCCAGAATAAAAAAGTACAGTCGAAACATGCTATGTCGAATAACGTTATCTCGATGTTCTGGTTGTGTCAATCTTTTTTTCGACTGAGTTAGGTTTTGTTAAACAGTTGTTTTTTTTCGGTTATATCGAAAGTTCATTATCTCTAAGTTTCTTTCTTAGGTCCCAATTACTTCGACATAGCGAGTTTTTACTATATGCTCATTGGAGTAAATACTTGAGACTGTTTGGCAAAGAAGAGTCGGTTCATAAACTAGTGTCATATATATTTATTCAATATATATTAAGTTCTTGACGAACTTGTATTAGGTAGTATAGTAATTTATTTTCTAGTCCTTCGGGATCATTTCATATAACCAAGTAATTATGGAAAGTAGAGTCCCGAATTGACTGCAGCCTTTATGGTGTTCACAATCATTTTGCATTTACTATTTCTGTCAGGGAAGGGTGATGTCGAGACTGTTGTTATCACCCTTTTGGTATTTAAGACGCGCACAATAAAGGTTGATGCAAAACTGTTGTTGTTTTTTTTATCTTTAATGCAATACTGTGTTTAGCTCATTTAATTTTAATGATATAAACTTAAATTTTATTACTTAGGTTCAGATAATACAAGCAGCCTTTATTTATGTGATTTTAATTAACTACAGTGGCCACAGAATCCCCCCCCCCCCAAAAAAAAACAAAAAAAACAACAACAACAAACAATAAATAAATAAACATATATTTTTTATCTTTATATAAATCTGTACCTAAATCATATCCTTTTTTCTATCAGTAAAGCGAAATGATTAAAAACACGATAATGCATTAAAATAAACATTTGTTGACGTCAGTCGATAGTGTGCGCCTTTAAAGTTGTGCAACGAAAGAATTTCTCGTCTTTAGTAGATCTATAAGTAATTCTAGAATAGGTTGATTTATTAAATAAGAGCATTTTATTTCCTTTTTGATTTCAATAGATTTAGTGTACACGAGGGATTAAACGAGCAAAGCAAATTTTGATCTTGAATCAGCATTCGTTTGGTCTGTGTTATGTCGACTTCGGTATAAAACGTGCACGCTAGCGTTAAAAATCCTCCAAGGTTACATTTTATGTCAATATCGGAGAAAAAAATCTAAATAAGCTCAAAATGCAACGTTTCGGACTTAAAAAAACCTGGCAACATTTAAACCATTTAAATTTCTGTTCGTTTTGTATAAATGATGGTTGCCTTGCATTAAATGCATTGACAGAGTCGTCTGACTTATGCATTGAGTGATTGCTTCTTAAATTCACACCGCATGTTCAACATTGCAGCCGTGTTTTTTTCCTGGAATTACAGCTTTTTAGGGAATACAGATTATTCCATTTAAGCTTAATGTGTGATGAAATGCCACTTGAAATGGGTTAATGCCGTAAGCGTAATTTGAAATTGGGGAAAAACATGCAACGGTCGTTTATTACAAGCATATTTATGGAAGTTGTAACATTTTGTATTTATCTTGAATAGTCTTTTAAACGATATCTTGTAATATTGTCGCTTCCAGGTTGACAAAAACACGTTTTGCTTAATTTTCTAACACATAAAAGGTTTGTAATTTGTATTGAAAATTAAATGTAAACCAATCCTTAAGCGTTCGTGCCACAATTGACAAAGTATTTGTCAAATTAGTAATACAGATTGTCGTTTGTTTGAAGCTCACATTATAACTGCTAACTGTATTCCTCAATTGGATTGTCATTTATAATAGAATGCGCAATACCTCCCAGTCAGTGACCAATTTCTGGAACAAGTAAATAGAGCATTGCCTATATAAACCCACGTTAAAGAATGGTTAATGGAATTCACATTTCCTTTTATGACCTGTCTGTTTACTCAGCGTTCCCATGCTGGCATTGAGTGTCTCAAAGTAAATAAGATTATCCGGTATATTACCAGCTATCTGAAAAACAAAGGTGATGTTCTGTACAATTTGTGCTACGATATAAAATATGGCGTGCCATAATACATAAATACTTCCTGTCATAGCGCTCTAGTGAGATGTGGACTTAAATACATGGAGTCAAAAATATCATTCAGTATATCATTAGCTTGAAAGTTTTGCGATAAGAATGGTTAAGATTTTGTCGTAGTCATGATGTCCTATGTTCAAAGACTTCAAATTTGGAAGTAAAAAGGAAATGAAAAAAAAACGCTCACAGGATATTCACATTAATTTTTACAAATGTTCCGAAAGACAATGGTCACCTTTGTAGCAAAACCATAGACTGTAGCATTTAATAAAGAGCATTTTCATACGCATGTTGTACCTCCGGGAAATGGTCAAACCCAATGAATACCATTATAAAACGCCCTCAATGTGATATGATGTATCATGTTGTGTTCTTTTTTCAGGTGTACTGTCTTTCTTACTTTGTTATACAAATGAAACATACGATAAAACATTCATGAACATGTTCGTAACTACATGATGTTCACACAATGAAAGCAATATGGACCTCGGCTAATCTCTCGGTCATTATGCTAACACTGGTAATGTAAAGAATCACATGTTTTAATTTGGCGGCTCGTCGGTGATTAAAATATTAAAATCAGCGTCAAATACATTTAACCGTAAAGAAATCAATCATAATCAATGTTTGTTTGTTAAGTTCCGAGGAACTCCAAAGATACTGCGTACATCGGAATATGAATGCATTTGAAATAATATTTGTTAATATATGTGTATGTTAAAGTTCAATTTTTGTGAACTATTGAAAGAAGAGCGGCAGAGGTAGCTCGCTATTTTTTCTGCAGACGGTTAAAATCGGACTCTTGCAGATTTTGGGTTTATTGGTGCTTTCGTCCGAATCGATCTAGTACGTAAACTTTCTGAAAGAGAAAATTTCTAAAATTCTCGATTGTCATTGCGCCGGCACACAAAAATGCAAACACCAGGAAAGCGCAGCTGGAGTGTTTATATAATGCGCTATCATACATGTTTTTCAATTCCTCCCTATAAAAATATATCTAAACGGGCACAAAATAGGTTCTTGTCTATTTATTTAATTATTTAGAGTGAATGCATTATTATGTTTAACTTATTTGACTTTAATGATCAAACCTCAAAAAGGATATGATTCATGAACAGATGAAAACAATATAAGCCTTTATAGATGCTATTTTTATTAAACGCAACGTGGTAAATTTCCCAGTTAAAAGTCGCCAAAATATCGCTGATATATTTTTATCTGTACACAAATCATATGCTCCTTTTGTTTTGTTTTTATAATTAAAGTCAAGTAAATTTAGCATAATAATGAATTTAAAAAAAAAACAGTTTAAATCCACCTATATTGTGCTCCATTTACAAGAAGAATCATTTGAAATTACGTTATGGTAGGAAACATACAGCGAGAGATTTATTACAAGATTGGTTCATATAAGCTTCGGTCTCATTATATCAAAAGCTTGTTTCACAGCGCAGTAATTGAAGCTCAATGTTGTTACTGGTATGAGGATATTGAACAGTTTATATATCGGATAATAAGAGGAAGAGTAGCACTAATACGACTAGAACTAATAGATTGGAAACGGAATTTAGTATCTTGCAAATTTACTCCTTTCTTGGATCATATAAGAAGGTTGTTACGCTTCGTGGAAGTGTAATTGTATTAGGTCTTTTTAAGACAACTTTCTTAAGCTTCCATACACAGCCTGTTACGATATCTTGTAATATTGTCTCTTCCAGGTTGACAAAAACAAGTTTTGATTAATTTTTTAACCCATAAAAGGTTTGTAATTTGTATTGAAAATGAAATGTAAGCCAATCCTAAAGTGTTCGTGCCACAATTGACAAAGTATTTGTCAAATTAGTAATACAGATTGTCGTGTCTTTGACGCTTACGTTACAACTGCTGATTGTATTCCTCAATTGGTTTGTCATTTATAATAGAATGCGCAATACCTCCCAGTCAGTGACCAATTTCTGAAACAAGTAAATAGAGCATTGCCTATATAAACCCACGTAATAGAATGGTTAATGGAATTCACATTTCCTTTTATGATCTGTCTGTTTACTCAGCGTTCCCATGCTGGCATTGGGTGTCTCAAAGTAAATAAGATTATCCGGTATATTACCAGCTATCTGAAAAACAAAGGTGATGTTCTGTACAATTTGTGCTACGATATAAAATATGGCGTGCCATAATACATAAATACTTCCTATTATAGCGATTAAATCAACATCAGGGAGTTTTCACACGCACGTTGTACCATCGGGAGATGGTCAAAGTAGCCAAACCCAATGAATGCCATTATAAAAACACCCCCAATGTGATATGATGTATCATGTTCTGTAGTTTATCAGGTTGACTATCTTTTTGTACTTCGTAATACAAATGAAAGTTAAGATAAAACATTCATGAACATGCTCGTAACTTCATATGATGATGATGTTTACAAGTTGAAGCCATATGGACCGCGGCTTATCCCTCGGTCAATATGCTTACACTGGTAAAATATAGCATCGCATATTTAAGTATTGCGGCTCATCGGTGTAAAAACATTCGTCCAGTGCACGAACTTCTGTGATTTTAGGCAAAATTGATTTGGGATAATCAATTTCAAACTCTTGAGAATAACGCTTTCGGAGATAAATCAACAGCGGCATCGTCATTTATGTCACCTGTTTCATCGACGTCACATTCATTTTAACGTAACAAAATCAAAATCCTAAACTAAGTTTGATTGTTAAGATCAGGGATATTCCGTAGAAACTGCGTTCATCGGAAAATGAATGCTTTGAAATAATTTTCGTTCATCTAATGGTATATTCAATTTTTGTGATCTATAGAAAATATATTGGCCGCTTTTTTCCGTGGAGGGGTAAAATCGGACTTGTTAAATTTGCTGCTTGTTGGTTCATTTGTCCGAATCGGTCTACGTTAAATTTATAAAACAGAAAATTTCAAAAATCCTCTTATTATCTTTGTCCCGCCACACAAAAATGCAAAACAAGTCAAATAAGTTAAACATAATTATTGTGTTTTTTTTTTTTTAGAATTAACCTTAATTTGCCGCTTTAACTAGAACAGTTGTTTTAAATCATGTTTTAGCTGGGGAGATAGAGCGAGAGATATATTACAAAATGGGTTCATATATGCTTTGGTCTCTCTTTATCAAAAGCTTGTTTTACAGCGCGGTAATTGAAGTTCAATGTTGTCACTGGTATGAGAAATAAATGGAACATTTTGTCCATCGGATAATGCGAGGAAGGGTCGCACTAATAAGACTGAAACTAATAGCTTGACAACAGACTTTAGTATCTGGCAGATATGGCAGACAAATGGTTTTCTTGGATCATATGAGAAAGTTGTTACGCATCACGGAAGTGTAATCGTATTAGGTCTTTTTAAGACAACTTCTTTAAGCTTCCATACACAGTCGGTTACCAAAGACATGTGTATTTATAAACATCTTGACAATATGTCGCCACTCTCAATGCGCTAATTGAATTACGAATTGAAACTGATACAAGTATCCTGATGGAATAAAGTTAGGTGGAAATAAGAAAATGTGCGTGTTGTAAAAGGAGGAAAATTCATACACTGTTAAATCATGTAAGTTATATGTTGTAGGCAATAGCCATTTATTTTATTTTAAATCTTACAACCTTTTTTAAGCTTATATGTGCTGCTTTAATGATAGTGTTCGATAATTTATAATAAACCCTTATACTCATTTAACATTCGTTTACGATCATTACATATCAACAAAGTTTTGATTCGATTTTGTCTCAAGGAACATGTTACGGTTTTCGTATACAGTTTATTTATGCATTGCAAAGGCAAGTTATACTTATTTTACCGTTAAAATTACAGTATAAGTATTTGATTGTAAATATGTCCATGTAGCATACATTTTTCCAAAGTATGGTGTGATATTTTACATGTAAAAAGAAATTTCACTGTTATTAAAGCTGCACTCTTACCGATCGATTGTTTTGACAACTTTTTTGGTCTTGAAATGTGCCAAATATTTGCGAAAATGTCGGGAAACTAATAATATAAGACTGCTGGCATATGTTTGAAAATTTATGATTTATGGCTAAACGCGTTGCTTACGCTTAAAAAAATATATGAATTTCTTCTCGGCAGTTAACCAATCATTTGAGAGCTGTTATAGTGTGAGCTATCTTATGTGACTTAATTTAAGGCACTGATGCCAAATGAGCTGCTTCTGAGACAATAAAATTAAAAAGGTCAAAACTGTTAAATTTTTATGACATTCCTTCTTTAAATCGCGGATGAAAACTGTTGCATTTAGATAATTGAAGAAAGTTGGTGAGTTCAGTAACAAACAAATCAGGGTTGCATTTCAATGCATTCTTTTCACATATGAAGTAAAACGAAAAAGGCCATACAGTTTTTTAGAAAAAGTAAAATGTCTGCAGTTATTGACCTACTTAAGAGGTTCGTCAGACTATGAGTGTAGTTGTCATCCGATTTTCAAGTTGACGACAATGCCGAAATAATCCCATACAATTACGAAAACTGTCCTACTTAAATAGCTGAAGACTTTGTTCAAGCAGAATGGTACATGTATATAGACTATCTTAAAAAGCGTCTTGAAGTTTCATTTTAATGTAGAGAACGAGAAAGGTAACTATCAAGACAAAAACGTCTGATTTTATTTCATGTATATTTCATGACACGTCATGTAGTTGTTCACTCACAAATAAGTTCAGCTTGAGATATCTCGCTTGATATGATTGCAACATTCCAACACTGAAATACAATCTGTCTCAAGCTTTACCAAAGAACATCTAGTGTGTGTGAAGAAAAATATCCAAAACGAAACATTGAGATTAAATTTTGGTCAATATTTTCAAGAAACAAAATCAAAGAAAGAAATATGTTATATAATTTCTCAAAATAAGGCTGCGCTCTCGAAAATTAATAGTTTTTACATTTTTGCTTTAAATTTTGTCTCAGAAATAATCTGATTTTGGAACAAATGCCTTTTAGTCAGTGATATAATAAATCATACCGTATTCGATACCGTATGTGTATTGTATTGTTATATATTTTTTGTATTTCGGTTATATCGAATGTTCTTTATCACGAAGTAGTTCCCGAGCTTTTACTGTATACTCATTTAAGTAAATAATTGAGCCTGTTTGGCAGAGAAGGATCATTTCATCATAGAACGTCATGTATATTTATTCAATATATATAATGGTCTTGACGAACATGAATTAGGTATTGTTGCTATTTATTTTCTAGTCCTTCGGGATCATTTTGTATAACCAAGAAATCATGAAAAGAAGAGCCCCGAATTGACTGCAGCTTTTATGTCGTTCATCATCATTTCGCATTCACTATTTCAGTCAGGGTAGGGTGATGCCGAGACCATTTGATATTAAGACTCATAAAAGGTTGTTGTTGTTGTTTTATATTTATTTGTATGTTAATGCATTACCGTCTTTAACTCATTTAACTTGAATGACAAAAACAAAAAGCATATGATTTAGGTACAGATAAAAAGTAAGCCTTTGCAAATGTTTCTGTTATAAATAAACTTCAGTAGCTATAGAATTTCCCGCAAAAATCGCCAAAATACTGCTGATCATCTTTTATTTGTACATTAATCTTATGCTAAAAACTTTCATTACATTCAAATGAGTTCAATACGATAATGCATCAAAATAACCAAACAATTGTTTGCGTCAACCTTTATTGTGCGCCTTTAAATTTGTACACAAGAAATATGTTTCGTCTATAGAGTATGTATAAGGAGTTCTAGAATAGGTTGACGTATATTATAATAGTATATTGTGCTTTAATCTTATGTTCAATTGTATTAGTTTAACACCAATGAATTTATGAGCAAAGCGCAGTTTGTTCTGGAATCAGTCCATAAATATTTTGTGTCAAATAAACTAAGATATAAAACGTGTACACTAGCATATTTAGGTGGGGTGCGAATCGTTTACATTTTATGTAAATTCGAAGTAAACAGTATTTAAATACGCTCCGAATGCAGCATTTCGGAGTTAGTATTGTTAGAATTTTTATTGGGGAGTACCTTAACAAACTTTCCATCATTGTAACATTTCGAAGGGAGGAGCACATGTTAAAAGAATATGCCCATGAATAGCGCCTCCTCTAACGTCAATTCCTGAATCTGCCACCGGTACATGTACAAATCCTTTTTGGGGTACCTGGTGACGCAACATTTACTTATAACTTGTTTGGAATTCATTTTACATGTCTACACTAAATTAATTGACAAAGTCGTCTAACTATGCCTAACTGATTGCTTCTATAAATCACACCGCATGTTCCACGTTGTAGTCGTAAGATCTTATCATGTTTTTTGCTGGAATTACAGCTTTCTAGGGAATTCATATTATTCCATTTAGGCTAAATGTGTGATGAAATGCTATTTGAAATGTGTTGATGTCGTAAGCGTTATTCGAAATGTTAGAAAAACATGTAATGGTATCTTATACCTTACGAGCCAATTTGTAAGTTGTCACATTTTATATTTTTTAAATAGTTTCTCAAACGATATGACGAAATATTATTGCTTCCAAGTTGAGAAAATAAACATTTTACTAAAATTTCTAGCATAAGTAGGGTTCGTAATTTGTACTGAAACTGAATCGTAAGCCAATCCTAACCCGTTTTGCTACAAATGACAAAATATTTGTCAAATTAGTATTACAAATTGTCGTATTTACGAAGCTCACAATATAACTGCTGATTGTATCCCTAGATTGAATTGTCATTTATAATAGAATACGCGATACCTTCCGATCAGTGACCAAATTCTTGGACAAGGAAGAAGAGCATTGTCCTTAAAAACCCAAGTAATAGAATGATGAATGGAATACACATTTTCTTTTATGATCTGTCTGTTTACTCAGTGTTTCCATGTTTGCCTTGAGTGTCTCAAAGTAAATAAGATTATCCGGTATATTACCAGCTATCAGAAAAACAAAGGTGATGTTTTCTACATTTTGTGCTATAATATAAAATATGGCGTGCCATAACTAATAAATACTTCCTGTTCTAGCGTTCTAGTTTGATGTGGACTTATGTAAGTGGAGTCGGAAATATAATTTTAGTTCGTCAGTTGTGCGATAAAAATGGTTGAGATATTGTATAGGCCATGTTATTCTTTATGTAAAAACTTTAAATATAGTCGTAAAAAGGCGCTGAAAAACCGCGCACTGGATATTCACATGAATCTGTACATATGTTCAAAAAGACAATGAATACCTGTGTGGCAAAGCCATAGACTGTAGCTTTAATATTTTTCGGTTTACGATTTTAAATCGACTGGGAAGAAATGAACCTAAGCACACACATGTTGTACTCTTGTTGTATTCTATTGAACGCAAATCACCGAGACAATGGTAAACGTAGGAACACCCCATGAATGACATTACAAAAGCGCCCTCAACATGAAATGACGTATCATGTTGTTTTCTGTTTTCAGGTGAACAATGGAACTATACTTGAAGAGATAATGAAAACGCCTTGGAGTATAAAGAACCAAGCTGAGTGCATTAACAGCCTTGGTAGTGCTTCTGTCATAGAAGGTCAGTTTCCATGTTGTTTAAATTTTGTATTGTATACAGTGTGATCGTTAGCATGTCACTGACATTATGATGAATGGAAGTACTCTATATGCCTTGGAATGTAGCGAGTAAACCAGGTTTATATGTTTGAGTATCAGCGGCAGTAATTACGAACAGTCAAAAGTCTGGAGTTCAGACGCAAGACTCAAAGTGCTTGTCTACATTTCCTTGTAACTTTCCTTCTAGAAAAACTTGGACTTTGAAATTACACTACTGTTTGAATGTTTCACAAAGAGAACGTGTTGACTTCTGGGGATTGTCCTGAATCCAAGACCCTAATTTATGAGAAGAAATTATATCACCCTGACCCTTTTTCTCTCCCCCGTATAAAAAAATAAAAAAAAAATACTGATTACATAAAAATGACATATTGAGTCTTTAACTAAAAGTGAACGCATTCTTCATTTACAGTGTCCCCCCCAGGATTTATTTAATGAACGTCGGTTTAACGGAGCGGTTTGTTTTTAAGTTTTCATTCACCGATGGTTCATTTTGACGTATATTTTAAGATATCTAAGAGGTTTTATATTTTAGGTTAATTTCATGCAGAATGATAAGAAAACATTTTGAATGCAAAGTAAATAAATATCTAAGAGGACGCAAATAATGTTTAAAGATCACCTGACCTCTAGTTTAAAATGGCACAACATACAAGCTTGATTCAACATGTTTTATATGTTTAAAGGTTGGTGCATTTTTTTTAATTTACATGCATTTTTATTTTAAACTCATTTGACTAGAACGATCAAAAAAGGAAAAACGATTAACAGTTAAATAAGATTCTTATACAAACCTTTATAAATGTTTTTTGTTCCTATAGATAGCTCCGCGGCCACAGATTCAATGCTAAAACATATTGCGAAAATATCGCTTATATGTTTTTTTTATCTGAACACAAATCTTTTTATTTCTAATTTGATCATTAAAGTCAAATAAATTGAATATAACAATGCTTTAAAAACATCGCATCAAACTATGTTGTGTCCCTTTAAAGTGCTATATTGGAAGTGCTGCATTTAAGAGGCAATTTTGGTGATACGATCTAAACGGAATTTGAAAAAAAATAAAGATTTATATCTACTCCTATTGTTTGTTAGAAAGAAAAGTCGATGTATTGTAACAGCTTTAGTATTATCGTCTTCATCGGGCGGTCGGCGTCGTTGATGGCGTCCATGGGCAAAAAAATGCTACCTTGACGGCAATTCTTGACTTGATATATCAAAAACCTTTCCATATGTTCAAATGCAACTTGGCTAAATAATGCCAGATACAAAACTCGTATTGTTTGATAATTACCTTTCTTTAATAAATTGTTTTCGCTAAAATCAAACAAGAAAAAACAAGCGTTAGGGTTCGCGCCAGGATGCTCTCATTGACAATTAACATCTTCAAAACGGTTTCTGAATTTGATTTGTTTTTAGAGGTGGGATATAACTTTGACCTTGTCCGTCCCTCCGTCATATGTAACTTAGGTTTGTCAACAGTGTATAGCCATAATGCGCAGGTACAAGTGCTATTTTCTTTAATAGTTATTGCCATTATATCGTGTGGTTTCTCAGTCAGTAACCAAAAGTTGTTGCCCTTTAATTAAAGAAAATAAAGCTAAATTGATTTCACCGCAGCCATTAAAATAAAATTACATTCGAAACTCGCTATGTCGATGTTCTGGTTTTGACGAACAATTTTCGAATGTGTTTGGTTTAGTAAGACAACTCTTAATTGACGGATGGTAGTCATTTATATATCCCTAATTGACAAAACATAGTTACACTTATATGATGTGTTTACAATTTAAGTGCAGTGGTATATGAGCATTGTTTGTTTGAATTCGATCATTACAATCACAATAATTGCCCTTTCATTTTTGAAATTATAATACGTGAATTTGTCCTAAGCGACAACTTTGTTTTTGGTGAATATAACTTTATGCAACGAAAAGTATTTAATACCAAACATTGTGAGCTTATATCATAATAGTATTTAAGTTTTTACCAAACTCATATTTATAATATATTTTTTATAAAAAACAAAGTCGTAACTTGCTATTTCGAACTTTGTAATCTCGATGTTTTGGTTATTCTTTTTCGATTCTGAGGGTTAATTTATGTGCTTCTTTTATTTCCGTAATATCGGATGTTCGTTATCTCGAAGTATTTCTCGGGTCCAAACTTCGACATAGCGACTTTTGACAGAACATTACTTATTAAGAAGTCCTGCTTAAACGTGTGCTTAAATTTGTGTCCTGAAATATTTAATTGTCCGACAATTAAATCCTACGGTGGGCGATATCAATTGTCACACAAGTTTACTCTATATGCATCGCGCCCTCGGTTTAGTGTTTGCATATCGACAGACGGCGACTTCAACAATTATAGAACAGAACATTGTCGAGTTATTGATAACCTTTCCGTCAACAGCTTATTTAAAAAGATAAAGCGTTATTTCTCTTTAAATCCACTTGAAGCTGATACATCTGTAAAATAACTTGACATGATATAATATTGGTAAGAATAGCAACTCTATCAGTTTTGTTATCTATCGTTACAATTCTGTGACATTAATGACTTATAAGAAGCTGTGAAACCTGTGAAGTGTCTACCCAATTTTTTAGTTTTTAAAATGCCACGATTACAGAAGATCCTTTTTAATTGTCAATTTCTCTTTTATATTTGAAAAGGTTTCCGCTATCCAACTTACAGAAAAAAAGTTAGTTCAACAAGGTAACTGACTTGTCGCGAACGATAAGTTGCACCGCTGCAGCCTATTTCCTAATACCACTAGCTTTTTTGGGGTAGGACAACACACATATTTCACAATCTTGTACCATCTATTTGAGCAAACTGGTGCTACCAATAAAGAAAAGGGCACTGCAGCAGTTGCTTAAGTAAATGTTCTTAAACCCTCCATGTATGTAGGACATTCTTCGCAAGTGTTGATGTCTGAATGCTTTAAAGCGCGAATCATAAAAAACCGACGTTCATAATCGCAAAAAGGCTTAAATCGTTTTACAAGTTTAACGAGTTCAAATTGATATTGTACTACTCGTACGCCTTAAAATAGCAACAATATATTTTAGTTAAAACATAAAAGATCAGGTAACGTCTTTTCATAAGGGTATTTTAAATGTTTCATTAAAACAGTCATAGAACATTAATATGTATGGGTTTTGTTCATCCGTGAGATCCCTGCAAGAATTAAAGCTTGCTCGGATTTTTATTAAAAAATACATTAGCGAAAGCTTTCTATTTCCAAACAAGTGTTTAGCTTTTTCTTTAAGTGAATCTGATGTATGGCTTTTATAAAGACTCGTGAAATTAAAAACTTGTTTTAGACTTAAAACGAAATTAATTCCAACATGCCCCTATATGTTACAAAGTATCAATCAAAATGTGCAAGTTTTCGTCCGAGATTATTGACAAGAAGTGTTAAGGAATTTCAAAGTACTGCTTGAACCAAGATTGTTTTACAGGAAATATTATTTAGGCTACAAAGTACTACTTGAACCAGGGTTGCTGTTAAGAATTGTAACGGATGTTACAAAGTACCAAGATAAATGACAAGAAGTGATTTTGGAGGTTACAAAGTACCAAGAAAATGACAAGAAGTGAGATGGAGGTTATCAAGTACCAAGATAAATGACAAGAAGTGATATGGAGGTTACAAAGTACCAATTACCAAGATAAATGACAAGAAGTGTTATGGAGGTTAAAAAGTACCTAGATGAATAACAAGAAGTGTCGTTGAGGTTACAAAGTACTAAGACAAATAACAAGAAGTGATATGGAGGTAACAAAGTACCAAGATATTTAACACGAAGTGTTATGGAGGTTACAAAGTACCAATTACCAAGATAAATGACAAGAAGTGTTATGGAGGTTACAAAGTACCTAGATGAATAACAAGAAGTGTTATGGAGGCTACAAAGTACCAAGATAAATAACAAGAAGGGTTATGGGGTTACAAAGTACTAATGTTATAGACAGAAAGTGTTAAAAAGTACTTTTTGAACTTAAACATATGAGGAACAACTTGATCAATATCATATCGTAAGATTGATATAATTGTTATCCTTTATTACTGCTTGATGTGCGGTATGTTTGAAAAACATTGTTTTAATAAACATATTGCCCCAGACTTATTAAGATTTACTCGTTAAAATGTATTATCTTTGTAACCCCCAATTATTCAAATGAAAACATTATAATTTTCCTTCGCAATATTGACAAAAGGCTTAATCAAGATATTGTATGATAGAATGCGCGCTTTTTAGCATCCAGACAACACTACTTGCTAGAATGTCCTACATACATGGAGGGTTGCCCTTTCAAACTGAATTGAGATTTTTAAAATTGATATTTTTTCTTAAAAAGTTTCGTGATAATGGGGTTGGGTCCTCGTATTTTTTTATGTCTTTGAAGGGAACATCCGGGACGTTTGTCTTTTAAAACTACTACCACCACCACCACAACTACTGTTAGTGCATTTATCAGTTTTCAGTTTGTTTTAGTTGCATGACTGGTAACGACAAATGTGCCATCGATGTTGGAAAAATCACTTTTTATGTTTTCATATGCCGTTTTAAAGATATCTGCCAGTAAGAATCAGAACATTGTCTTTTTTCTGACAGTTGTTTGTTGCGAGATAAGAATACTAAAAGGTTATCAGCGTGACTATTTTATCATTATCCGCAAATTTAAGGAGCTTGAACCCTGAAAGTTCGAAACTGCTATTCGTAGACTAAAGCAAATCTATTAATTCACATTTGTAGCAATCAATTCTGAGACAAACATTACTATAAAATTAGCTGTTAATCCTGACAAAATCCAAGACAAGGTTACACATTTTAAAATGCCACTATATCTGTAATTTCTCAAATTTTGCCAATTTGTTCGCTATATTAAAAAAATGTTTCCGCCAATGCACTTGAAGACGAGTGTGATGGAAAAGGTTTCTGACTTACCAAAGGCTAATAGTTGCTCTTCTTAAAGCGTATTGTTTGACCATTTGGTAGTCTTATAAAGGCAAAAGGCCATGCTGACCTCTGAGGAGGAAACGGTACGTTAATGTAAGACATTCTTCGCCAGTAGTGATATCACATATGTATCATAAAAACAGATGTTCGTAGAAAAAATGCTAAATATATTGTTTTACGCGATGAAAATGATAATATACACCTTGTATACCTTTGAATAGCAACAATATATATTAGTTAAAAAATAAAACTAATTAGTGAAGGTCTGAGTTTTATGAGAATAATATTACTCTACATGTCTGGAAATAACAAATTTATATAAGGGTATTGTTAATGTTTCATTAAAAAAGTCTTGGAAAATGAATGCTTTGATATTGTTCATCAGTTTCTTGCGAGAAGAACAGACGTCGTTTTAAAAAAAGAAAAGAACAATAGCTGAAGCTGAAGCTTTTCATTTCGAAACAAGTATTCAGCTTTTTTCATTAAATCTGATGTTAACCTTAAAAACGAACTCGTAAAAAAATAATATAACTTATAACAGACTTGAACCGAAACTTATTTCAAAAATCTCCTTTTAATACTATAACAAATCCTTCATTAACATGTGTAGAATTGAGTCTAATATCATAGACAGGAAGTGTTATTGGGGTTACAAGTAAAAAATTGAAAGAAGTGTTATATAGGTTACAAAGTACGCATATTATTGACACAATGTGTTATGGGGTTTACAAAGAAATACCACTACCAACTCCACCACCACCACCACCACTACCACTACCACTACTACTACTACTACTACTACTACTACTACTACTACTACTACTATATTTATCCTAAAGTTACGTGACTGGTAACGCCAGATTTGTCATCAATGTTGGCTTAATCTCTTTTAATGCTTCCATTTACTGTTTTCAAGATTACAGGCAGTTTAAACATAACGTGTTATTTTAAAACCAATCAGATGGTGTTAGATGGTGTTTTTCATCTTCCGACCAAGTTATATTGTACTAATGTACCAAGTTCATCTTTGTAGTTCATTATAAAGCTGATGTAAAATAGGCAATTAGGGATAGACATTTACTGGAGAAGAAAGAGCATTTGAAAGGATATAGCTATAACTATTGACAAGTTGAAAGTTAATTGTAATAAGGCCCAAATGTAGGTGTGGTAGGTAGTATTTTTATTTCTTATTAGGATTTTTGACAGAACATAATTTTCATCATCTAAAAATGGTGTTTAATATTCTGTATAAAGTTTTAAATGTTTTAAACTTTATAGTAAACCACACACTTTAAAAAGAAAAAAGAAAGAAATAAAAATAACTATTTGTTTTATTTTTGGCCAACTTACTATTTAAACGGTGGGGTCGGCGACTATTTTTTAGGTAGGGTCGGTAACCCAAACAAAATGTTTTAAGGACAAATTGAACACTTGTTGATTTAGTGTTCAATTGAAAATGATCTAATATTTACTGAAATGGAGTCCTATTGACCGAGTTGCAGCCGAGATCAGAATGACGTTCTGCCATTTACTAGTGAGCCATTGAATATAATTTGATATTAACTTTTGGAAAGCGATCGAGAGCGAGGTGCAGTCGTGGTCAATACGACTTTCTGCTGGTGAATATGAGATCATGATCAATGGCTCACAAGTACATAATTATATGCTATATATACAATTGGTTTCCCTCAGAGCTATGACATCTGAATACTTAAATATGAATGCCACTATTTTGGCACGATTTTGAAGCAAACGTATTGCATGCTGGCTTACGACATGCTACCAAATGCAATAAATGGTGATGTGTATATATTCATATATGTGACATGTCGCTTGATTAAATGAATCGTTATATACTTATATGTCATGTCGGTTAAGGAAATGCATTGTTATAGATATATGCCATGTCACTTGTAGCAATAAATGTATATGGTATATGAATGCCATGTCGTTTCAAGTTGTGAATGGTGTAGAGCTCTATTTCATGCCGCTTAATGCAACAAGACCATTCACCTTCTTAAAATAAAACTAAATCCCTTACATCCGGGTTGAAATCAGATTTGCTTTCAGGAAGTTTTATTAGCACGCAATCTTTGAGTCTATCATGCTATCGCTCGTTAAAGAACATGGACGGAATAATTCAATCCGGTTTGGCTGTTATTACAGAGCATAAAAAATAATTTGTTGCTACTGAAATATCCCTAACATTTTATGTTTGTGTATTGAAATGCGATGGACACGTGAAAATAATTGACAGTGTAATCCCTGCTCAAGTTAACTTCCTTAATCAAATTTCGCTAAGTGAATATCTTGCCTGCAAAACGAAATATACTATCTTTTGAAGGGCAATTTAGCCACTTAATGTAGTCGATTATGATATATGCAATGTCGCTAAATGTAGAAAAACCACACAAGCCCTTCATGTTGCAGATAAACCTTCACATCTGGATTGCAATCCGATTTGCTATTTCGAATTATATTAGCATGCAATCCACCTCATGCTTTTTACACGTTTGAGAAAATAATCTGGATATTTTTATCCGGTTAAATATTATAAGCTGACGTCAAGATATAAAATGGTAAAATGTTTACAACAAAAAAAAGCATGTTTTCAAAAAAATATGCTTCAGTTGTATGACTTCAGAGCCGACCAAATTGAATGTAAGCCAACATAACTTTTATAAAAAATCTTATTTGTATCAAAGTATTTAAAAATGCAATATTCTGTGAAAAGACTACTTATACATAATATGTTTGCATGTGTTACTGGGGTTTTCAGTCAGATCTTGACAGGACATTTTGCTAGATAACTAAGGCAATATTATGTCGATGATTGTGCAATTAAATCCATCTTATATAAGTTCTAAATATAGGAAGGAAAGAAAAGGAAGAATATAATCATCACACTTCTAATCATTCACAATATGATTTGTGTATAATATTGGCTGACTTGTCTGCTTGACTACCAGTGTAATTCCATTCAAAGTACTTAGCTAGGGGTAAGCCTTCTATAATAATCGAAGAATTATTTCAAACAAATGCATTTCTCTTGATACCAACATGTCATTATAAGTTGGCTGCTTCAGTAGGATTTAGTATCCTATTTGCTTCTGGTCGTTGATCTATGGCTTGAACCAAGGGTTGTGTCATTCCCCTGAGGCTGAGCAACACACACATTGTATTTTCCAAAGGTCCATGTACTATTAGAGGCGAAATGGACCAATTTCTTCCGGATGTACATTAAGCCGACTGAAGCCATTTTGTTGAGGACAGCTGTCAAACTGTGAACAATTTATGTCAATCTGAAAGAAAATGGTAAAGAAAACATTGTTATGACAACAAAATCAGTGTCTTTTAGCAGAAAGATCCCAACTTGGAACGATTAGTTTTGCGTATCAAGTACGTATCCTCATGGCCCTAGAGTTATTTTACTGATGGGTTTATTTACAAAACCGCATGTTTACAGCGGAATTTGTAAACATTGGAACTAGTTTCCAAGTTTTCAACAGTTGAATGTTTATTTTCTACGGGTTTTATTAACACGAATTACCTTAAGAAATTACATAAATCATATTCTAAATAAAATGCAACATCATCAGCATATATTCAGAGAAACTTCAAGATTACTATAAAATGTTCTGCTTTATTATTGAAATACATGCAAAAACGACAGGTGACAGAGAATCACCCTTTTAACACCAGGTATAAATGAAGTTGGTAATTTTGAACTATTTTGTCATAGGTAAAACAGCGGCTGAAAGATCCTTTCATCCAATATTGGCATAGTAGACTTTGTAGTCTTGAGTAGAGCTAGATTTGATATCAAAGTTTTAGACTTTAGCTATACCTAAAAAAAATCGAATGTTACACAATTTCGGAAGTATATTTCTATGTCTAAATTGCAGTTATCATCACAAATATTAAGCATTTAATCAAATAGAAGAAATAGACCGCAATCAATACCCTTAAACGGACGAATATGTAACATTTATAATTAATTAGCTGACGATCATTCTGTTTTCGATCGACATTGTATAATCACCTTAGAGCTAGATATTTAGGTATTAGGTATATACAATGCTTCAGTTTGCAAAAACAAGTGGAACTCTTTAACATCGAAAATTGAGCTTTTTTAAACATTTGAATTAAGAAACACTACGCTAAACTCCATGTATTCTGAAACGGTAAGATTTATTTGTCATTGATTTGTATGTCAAATTATACGCAATAACTAAAAATGAATCAAGCACTGTTTTGAAGCCATAAATAAATATAAACTAGGAGCGCACCTCTCTGTAATTTTCCTTAATTGTGATTATTGTACTATTGCTGCTTTCCGTTCGCCATTGTATGTGCACATGTTTTGCAAAATGGGTCTATGACCATCTTTGAAATAAATGTTCTGTTCTGTTCTGCAATCTTTTTAGTCATTTTTATATCAAACCTTTTAATATGTTTATACATTGACATAACCATAAATAATCATATTCCTCTAACACCAATGTTGATTAATTTTAACCAAATGTTTACCCTTTCAATATAATCAAATGCTTTAGTTGAATGTTCTATAGAAGACATGTTATCATAAAGCATAACAAAACATCAAACATTAATAAATCCCCCAGTTTTAAAGATGGGGTCATCACCTAGATGTACTGTCTGCAGTATTGAAATGTGCCTGCAGCTTTTGCTTTGAAGATGTCGAGGCCACTGGTGTCCCCCGTGTCTTACCAAAATAGATCAAACTATTTTTCCTTCCACATAAGCTTTCCCAGGAATAAATCAAGATGATCATTCACCCGTTTCAGGAGAACCATTTAAGGGAAGTGTTACTGACGCGTTTAGCAAATAAGATATTTGGCTAATGATGTTTTCTTATTAAATAAACATTTTTTTCCATTGTGATTTATCTTATATAACGGAATTGAAAGCATATATGCCAAAATGAGCTATTTATGAGACTTTTTTATTAAAAAATGTCAAAAGGGTCAATCTTTGAGTATTCAGCTTTAAAGAATACATATTTTAATACATCAAAATCCCTGACCGATACTGCCACATGTGGTCTTAATCGATTTGTTCGTTATGACCTCATGTTCAAATGTTTGAATAATATCGTGTCTATGTCTGTGTGCCTCACATTTAAGCTGCACTCACACAGACTTACTGTTTTGAAAAGGTTTTTTTGTCTTGGAATGAGCCAATTTTGTGTAAATGTCTGGAAATCAGTGGTATAAAAATACTGACTAAAATTAGATGACAGATTTCATAGTCATCGTCGAAAAATGATCGCTTTTGGCTTAGAGCGTTACAAACGATTTAACAAAATTGTATTTTCGACCGTTTTTCGAACAATTGAAATCTGTTCTATTGTGAGTCATCTTATATGATTAAATTGAAGGCATTGTTGCCAAAATCAGCTTATTCTGAGACTAATAAAATGTCAAAACTGTCAATCTGAGAGAGACCAACTTTAAGTGTTTTTAGGTCTTAGCAGTATGCCTTGAAACAGGGTTTTCGTTATAAATGGTTGGCTTCTGGTCGTGTCCCTAAAGTTTCTATTGTATTATCGATATCTTAAACCACACAAAGGGTATGACAACTCACCCGGTAAATATATTGCTATCTAAAACTTAAACAGACATTTTGTCATTTTATAATATGCCTAAAATGGAGTCAAAAGCCATATAATTATATTTTTTAGAAATTTCTATACGCACGTTACTTCATTTCGGAAATGACGTCGGTAAATTGTGTCTAGCCCTGAGCGCTTTGATTTGGCGTTTTATGTTTTGATTTGAAACTGCGAACAGGCTTAAATTTCAATACAGTAAAAAAATCCATTTGAAATTTTCACTGTTTGAAACATAGAAATATCAACTTTGTTTCACTAATAAATCTCTATAAACAACCTGAAAGCGTAAAATAAATATATATTCATATGCCATGTCCCTTGATCTAATGATTTGAACTACAATGCATATCCATACTCCAAAATGTCTACTAAGTTTCCTTATTTGAAACAATTCTGATTGCCAAATTATGTCATGAATTATTGAGTGAGTTTCTCGCCTGATGCAAGCTATCAAATGTATTGCCCAGAGGTCCTGCGTTGACAGGAACAACCTACCGTATTTTTCAAAGGTCTTGGCATTTGGAGAATCACGAACTTTCCAGATTGCAGCTGTCTTTTTTGTTCTTGTTTTTTTTTGTATATATTTCTGGCTTAAACATTCACATTGGACATTCAACGAACTTTCGAAATGTTGTATATTGGTCAATTTGAAATATTTAAGTAAAATAAGTTGAATAGATCAAAATATTGTTAAGTGTTTTTGAAAAATGCATTGATAATTAGTTTAAAAATGTTAAAGAAAACACGTAGTAAGGAAGTTTTCTGTCGGCAGCAGGAATTAACATAGCGATCTCTGGACTTGTACACCCAAAACAAACCGAATCAGTAAAAAAAATCTTATAATGATACCTGGTGGGTTTATTTGAAAGGCAACAGAAATAAAATATCACAAGTTATTCTTTGATAACGAAATTGCAGAAAAAAGAATCAATTAAAGTATAAAACATATTTTGATTCTAAAGAGGTGCAAAGTTCCCTGGGTAAAGTCAAGTAAAAATAGATAACCGGTGGTTGAACCACTAGGCCACAATAAATTATACAATAGTGATGGATATTTTGATTTTACAGCATTACATTGATAACATCACGTGATAATGTCTTATCATCCAATCACGCAACAAGAGAATTGCCGTTAGTAACGCCATTGTAAATTGTGGTCTTCAAATAGGATCTTTGAGCAAATATCAACATTGAAGGGTCCCAGCTGTCAGTATTCTAGTTTGGACACTCCTTATGATTTGCCACAATTTATTTTGTAATAAAAACCTGCATTTTAAAGTAATTTAGTACCCATCCTGTATTTATAAATAAAGCATCTAGTTTTTTAATACTTTTTCAAGTACATGCGCAGCTATATTTTAATGTTAACATTTAATCTTCTGTTTTGTGTACTGAAAAGTGTTAAATAAATGTGTTTTATCCTGAATCAACAAACTTCAATCAATTGAAATCAATCACACTATCATGCAAAAGAAATCTTCTTAGATGTTTCAGAATGTCCCTGTGTCAATGTATGCAACAAAATAACATCTCCCTGTCTTTGTAAAAATGGAGACATTGAGTCCTCGACTAAAAGTGCAAACACTTTCATATGATTGCAATTTTTTTACAGCTTCTTCCTACAAACATGATAAGGCCGCAATATGTTGATGTTTGCTTCGCTTTTCCGATAACCCATTGTTTCTTAAAATAAAAGAAAATGCGAATCCGGTCCGTTTTACTTTCCTGGAATTGGTTAAAGTCAGACCTTGCGAATCGGGCAACATTGCGGTATTTAAGAACTTCCAATAACGGTATCTGTTGTTTTTTTTCTAAATAATGGTTCTGCTTTTCTGGCATTAAGCTCTAAAAAGGTTTGTATAGTGAACGTTTTTTCATTGTTTATAACGAGAGTCTAATACTGAATAACCAAAAAAATCAGTATATATTGACTGACCACCACTGGTCAGCTGACTACCATAACACGTTTGTAATAACCAATGAAATTATTCCGCCTAGTTCATGTTTTTAAAAGTCGAAAAATACATTTCTTAATGGAAATAATATATTATCTCATGATTGTTTTGTTTACTTTAAATGAAACTTAAAGTCAAAGGAATTTTTTTGAAATATTCAATTAAACATTTGCTGCTGAGAAACAGTAGAAGAGATTTTGTTTTTGTCACGTTGATTACAACAATCAAAATAGTTTATTAAAAACTAGTAAGGTTTATCAAATTTTGACTCGGTAGTACTATTTGCAATGCCTGTGCGTAACCTAATGGACACATAAACATGTATTGTCCTAAATAATTTATAATAATAGTATACTACTACTACTACTACTACTACTACTACTGCTGCTGCTGTTGTTATAACTACTACTACTACTACTACTACTACTACTACTACTACTACTACTACTACTACTACTACTACTACTACTACTACTACTACTACTACTACTACTACTACTACTATTACTACTACTGCTACTGCTACTGCTGCTGCTGCTGCTGCTGCTACTGCTACTGCTACTGCTGCTACTACTGCAAGTACTGCAAGTTACTGCAAGTTTGTTTTACGGATTTCGCTGGTCTAGCCGCAAAAGTTCAATAAAAACTCATTTTGTTTAAGGAATATCTATACTAAAATGATGTAGTTTCGATTAGCTGAGTGCGACGTTTATAAACTAAAGCCTTTTGATAAAAGTCCTAACGTTTGATTCCCTATAGCAATTGATCGAATTCAACACAATCAAAGCATGACATCAATTGCTATGTTCCACAGAGGAATACGATTTATCATTGATCTTTGCAACTAAGCTTCTGTAGTCCGTGCCCTCTAATTGCAGCTCACTTGTTTCAAAGGCGTTTTTGCCCTTTAACGTCGAGCGTTGTTCCATATGCCATGTCGTTTGATGCATCTAGATCACGCACATTCTTCAAATTGCAGATTTTTACACTAACAATCTTGCGTTCAGGAACTTTGTAAGCAGGAAATTCGTGAGTTAGTATAGCATGCACGCTCGTGAACGTGGACGAAAAATATATATATAAAAACGGTTGATTTCCTTTACGAAAGGTCTTAACGTTTATCTCCTTTCGTTTTATGCCAGTAGCATATCTAAAATTTTATATACAGGTGTTTGCGATTTCGAAGGACACAAGTAAAACCTTAGAAACTGTAAGTTCTGGAATTGTGGTAAAGTGGAATGACATGTACGTCATTGTCAAACTAAAACTCCTGCTTCAGAACTGTCCAATTTTGTCCGAGGTAGCCCGCTCTTTTTTCTGTAGATCTTTAAATGTTTGACTCATTTTGTGTTTGTTGGTGCTTTTGTTAACATCAACGTAAAAAATTATCGAACCCGAGTCCCCTATCCCCGAGTAGCAAATGTGCTTACAACAACTGCGCTAACCAGACAACCGGGGTAGATTCCAGGTCTGGGCGCATTTGAGTTTGTTTTGTGGTCACCAAGCCGGCCAAGTGGGTAATCTCCGGGTTCTCCGTTTTCCAACACAAAACCACACCACACGCGTAACATCGTGCCACGAGAATGGATAATTTAATGTTGTAATAACTTGTTCTACAATCGTTGTAAAATATAAATGTTTGAACTAGCGTAAAAATGATAAACAGATAATTTCAAAAATCAACGATTGCCATTGATCCACACAAACATACAAACACTGCTCGGATATGTAGCCTGGATGTTGCCTGGATGGAGCGTAAGCTATTCTAAGAAAACGAAAGGTCGTGTTCATCTAACACTTCGTCATTGTCTGCAAAGCTTTAAAACTATATTCGATTTTTTAAAGGCTTCTTAAAAAATATTTTACAGTTTCATTAATGTTCAAGTTGGTACAAAAGTTGTTCTAGTCAGAGCTTCGAATATTTAACCAGAATGGGCATTTAGGTGATCATAAGCAGATGTTCCTGATATCATAAAGTTTCAAGTTTTATCTTAATTAGGGTTGCTTAGCAGATTACAAACGCGAGGTATATTTTACCACTAGCATAAAGACGGGTATCCGGGTACACACGGGCCGAGTAAGACATGAGGGTTACCTTTGTATACTTGTAGCATGCGGTTCCAGACTATTACAGCAATTCCGTCTAATATAAACGGTGTTTTATGTGTTTTACGCCACTCTGTTGCCGTTTGCTTTTTGCGCTAAATGAAATGAAAGGCTTTTCCCATGTGTTTTATTAAAGACAACCTTCCCCCAACGACATTTTGCATAGAGCAGACTTTCATTTTCATTTGACAAACGATCGGAAACAATCATAACTGTAAATAGCCATCATGGTAATTTTGCGAGCGTTCTATATACTTTTAATATATGGTCCGTTTTTGCAGCGTAAAATTTATAGTTACGGATAATTGACGATCAGGTACCAGGATTCAACATTTTAACCCGTCCATGCATTGTTCGTACCAGGATTCAACATTTTAACCCGTCCATGCATTGTTCAACATACTGAGAAAACTGTTGTACGAGTTTTATAATCATTGGTTTACTGTTTTCCTCAAGACTACCGGTTTTATTCCATTAAAAGTCCATTAGCCTGTCCGCTCTTAAAACATTGTCGACATTGATAACATACTTTCCCATATTACTTAGGAAGTATATTCATACAAAGACAAGCTTTCTGTTGACCAAAAAATGTCATTACAACGTTGATGTTTCTTTTATTAAGAATCTCCTTGGCTTTAATCCTAAAATTGTGTCATGAATTATTCATCCCTAGTTTTGTCAGCGGGAGGCTTAACATGGAATGTTTTGTCCAGAGGTCTTTTCCTGACAAGAGCAACACAGTTAGTTGTTCCTGAGATCCAAGCAGTATTATCAGAGAAAGGACCAATTATTTTAAGCCCTATGGTCTTATAAACCATGTAAATTCTTAGCGAGCCGCTACCTTACTGATTATTGTATTCTACATTTGATTCCCTTACAGGGTTCACATTAGTTGGAACTAAGTTTAGTGTGACAATTCATTTTGTCTTTAAACACTTGCATGCAATCTAGCTCCCGACAAAGTTGTGTTCAAGCATAGAGTTTTACAAACATTTCAGGAATTTGTTGATATACGAAAACGCTTTATCGATAGTAGATACATAAGATACCCAAACATTGTTAATTTTAACCAAGTAATGCAAAGGATAAATTCAGGTTATACTGAAATAGTAAGAAAAGTTATGTAAATTGATAAAAGAAATAATGCTTAAAATTAATTGATGTACATGTACAATTGTTATTATAAATATTTCTTCCATTATGTTATGCCACAAGTTAAACTAATGTTAAGTAAATTGATAAACAAGTGTAATTATGTAATTATATACTGAATTAAATTGTCATTGCGTCAGACTAGACGCGTTTATCGA
Organism: Mya arenaria; assembly: GCF_026914265.1. Taxonomy (NCBI): domain Eukaryota; kingdom Metazoa; phylum Mollusca; class Bivalvia; order Myida; family Myidae; genus Mya; species Mya arenaria. The sequence goes on from NC_069122.1 coordinate 28,088,604, forward strand.
TATAATTGTGAAGGTGTATTATATCGAAAAAAATTGTCATGAATTGTGACATAAGTAAAATAAATAAACTTGAAAGATGTGTAGTAGTGGCATATGTAATGCAATTTTTGTGTCGAGAGTATACTTGTCTTTGAATGAATATACTTCCTAAGTATATACTCCCCTTAATAGAGATTATTTTTGAATGTTTGACTACTGGGCTTATACCTACAATTTTTTACTTTCATTGTTTTATTGTTACAGTCGATTTGGTCAATATTGCAACACAGATTTTGAAAATTTCAAATATTGGATTGTAAAACAAACTATTCGCTAATTGAAAACAACTTACAATTTCAGCAAATGAAATTTCAGATCGACAATCATTCAGAAGGGCAACTAACTCTCCCTGTATCAGATTTTTCGTTGATAATGTGTCAACATGAGGTTTTATTCTAAGTTAGTTAGATGAACAGTATTCAAGTTTCAATGAATAAAAAAACTTGTTTGCTGCTCTCATTCCGCCCATTTTTAATCATTAAGATTTGACTTCATGTCATTTAACTACATTTTAATTTCAAGGCTTTATTCAACATGCAATCATACCACCAGGATTACGTTTTGACGCTTGTGGCTCCAACATATTTGCACTAATAATCATTAAACTTTACAGGAATGTTTGTCTGCACTTGAAGTGTGTCCTGAGATTTTTTGTCATTTCACTCTTGAGTTATGACCCTTGACTTATTAAAACAGTTTGAAAAAATGTGTGTAGTACGTACTGTAAACACACACTCATGGAACTTCAGAGAAAACTTGAGCACTGATTTAAGAATCATGCTCATGTTTTTAATTTTTCAAACACGATAACTAACATTACTGTGGCCACATGGTGTCACGGTTACAGACTGAAAGATGTATTCCTTTTCTTTATCGTATTTTGTCAAAATTGTCAAACCAACTACTTTTCATGAATGCCCACTCAAACGTATGAATTCTTACTCTAGATTTCATCTATCGGTTAAATTGCTTGAAATGCTATTTGATTCGTGCTGCATACAATAGCGCTACAGATGACAGGATATTAAATAGTTTTTTGCACATCACTTCCGCCAAAAACATACTTGCAAACAATCTGAAACAAAAGACAATATAAGATATGAGACATGTGTACATCACTCGTTCCAAGAATAATGAGATATTGAACACGTATTAGAACTTTGCAAATGTGATTTGCCATGGCATTCAGACGGTTCACTAACAATTAAAAAAACCATTTGATTTCAGTTGTATTTATTGTATTATGTATTTTGGAAATTATTGTTTTATGCGTGTGGGTATAACAAAAGGATATTATTGTATGCAATTATAATATGATGACAACTTCAAATACGAGCCCAGTAGTCTACATTTCAAACTCTTTTCAGAGGCACAAGGCTTTAGCGCAAACGTGAATGAACAATAACCAGAAAACGCTGATGAATCAAAAGTGACTACCTGCAGGACTGTTTAGATTTTTCATTCATGGCTTCTAGCTGTTTAGCGGTACGTCCGAATTTCAGAACCAATTTACCAGGCAGGAAAATCAAACACGTCAACAATAAAACAGGTCCCTTTTCTTGAATATGAACTTGGGAAATACTCCGACGATGCCACTCTTTCGAAGAGGCTCTTTACTTGCAGGCTCATACATGTCTGAAGCAAGCTATTTCTATGTGGAATAAAATAGTGTTATTACTTTTCATAAGAATATAACAATTATATTTGCATGTTTCTAAGATTTATGTTGATTTTTAAAATGTTTGTCTACGGTTTGGAAGGCCAAACGCCTACCTCAACCAAATAACGCTTACCATATACTGAAGTTTAGAATTGTTTTTCTGTTAGTTCATAATGATACGGTTATTTCAAGGAAGTATTTCAGAATTATTGTTTTTCTTTGTCATTTGATTAGATATCTTTACCCAGCATTTGTCTACATTAAATTCTAAAAGAGTATCAAGTATTCATATATCTCATTTTAGCAATTAATAGTGGGAAATAAGACTTATAAGTAGTCTGTGGAGACTTATAAGTTCTAAAACAAGAATGTAAAAAATATAATGATGTCTGAAAATGTTCACATTTACTGCCAATTAGTCATTATTATTAAAACTGTGATGCGACCACACTGTTATTAACTTCCCTACGGTAAAACCTGATGCAATGCCTAGAGAATTGTTAAGATGAAACATGTTATTCATTCCCCGCTGGAGAAATTGCAAGGGTTGCAAATTTATCCTTATTTTGTTTTCAAACTAATCCCATACATCAATCTTATTGCTTAAATTCCCTGTTGATTTTCTTTCTGTTGTTGGCGAAGTAGACAGTGGTTGTTGTTTAAAAATAACAGATACGGAAGAAATGCACTCAATAATTCTTATCAGTATTGATAATTCATCGTGAACTGGGGTTTCTATCAGCGCAAATAGGAATGTTTTTTTTTTTCAGATTTCTAAAAAGAATGCAATTGAAGTTAAACGTGTCATTTGCGAATATTCCCCTTTTATTGTTCATATTATTTAAGTCCACTGCTATTTTTTATTAGATAATATCTAAAATAAACATTCTTAAGACATCGTAATTAAATTCACAATTTTGGAATGAATTTAACATCATACGTTCTTTTATCATTGACGATAGATTGTTCACGGATTTTAGAAGAATTCACATATTCCAATGAGGCAACGATTTCTTGGTTGAAATTTAGTCTTTTTAATTCGTGTAATGAACATTTACTACTAGCAACTACCCTGTTAAACAGACTATTGTTCATCGAAGCTTTAACACAATCCTTTTTTCATGTCCTTTCCTGAAGTGACAACGGAAAACTCAAAATTAAAAAAAAAACTATACTATTATAGAATGAACCTACTTGAAAGTTGAGGAACACCAAACATGATCTACCACTGTTTCTTAATTCTTGCATCGACAACACCAATATCAACTACAAGTACTACTATTGCTTTCATTTTAATATCAAAATAATTGCGAACAGTCGCAATACCACAATGAAAGGCATTTTTGTTTAAGGAAAATTACTATAACATAATGTCATTTCAGTAATGTTAGTGTTTCTTTTATGAAGAAAAGACTCTTTAGAAATAAGTCTAGCTTTAAATGTTCCTTGCATTTTATCGAATTTATTAAATCTTCTATGAAAGCATGACATCATTGTTTATGTTTCACAGAGGAATACAATTTACGATTGGGTATTGCCACTAAGCGTCTGTCGTTCGTGAACTGAACTATAAATTCATTCGTTTTAAATTGGTTTTTTTTTAATTAGCGGAGCGCATTGTGCCTTATGCCATGTCGTTTGATGCAACTGGATCACGCACATTCTTTTACTTGCAGATTTTCGAACTCACATCATGCTTGGCAAGCAAGCAACTTCTGCGATCGAGCTTTCGCACGTTTGTAAAAGTGAACTAATATTTTTCCGATTGTCTTTCTTTCCCCATGGGCTTAACGTTGTTTCAACTGACTTTCATTTAATGACACAACATATTTAAAATGTTATATACATGTGTATGCGAATACATAGGACACACGAAAGATCGTGGAAACTGTAAGATCTGCTTAAGTGGAATTACTGTTGGTCATTGTCAAACTAAAATTTCTACCAAACGAATATCTGTATGCAGCGTCAGCTATTCTGAGAAAACGGAATACCATGTTATGTCTAGGTACTTTTAACACTTTTTGTGTGTATGAATGAACTACGATCGAAACTCGCTAAATCAAACACTGTTATTTCAGGTTATGTCGAACGTTCTTTGTATTTCGGTTGTATTAAATGTTCGTTATCGCAAAGTATTTCCCAAATTCCACGCAACCTCGACTTAGCGAGTTTTGACTGAATTGTAGTAAAATTTTGCTTTTTAGACCTGAATGAAAGGGACTGTTTTGCCACTTGTTCTTGGATGACGACGCTGCCCCCTTCCAAACTTTTGTTACTGGGTAGACATATATTTTCATCTGATAACCTATCGGAAAAAAAATCATGATATTATTTTTATTGGTTATTTCGAGTTTGTTTTAAAAAGTCGTATATTTTATGGTCTGTTTATTTTGCAATGTGAAATATATTAAATCCGGGTACCAAAGGGTAATTGACGATCGGCTATCCGTGACAGGATTTCTACCCTTCCACACTCTGTTAACTGTTATATTATGATTTGTTTTCCTATTAAAAGTCCATTGGCCTACCCGGTCTTTTTAGACAGTCAAAATATTCTTTGTCCTTTTACCGAGAAAGAAAATTTGTTCTGAGACATCGTTTGTCATCACACAAAACTGTCATTTCAACGTTGATGTTTTCATTTTTAGTACCCAATTTGATTTGATCGCAAAATTGTGTCAAGAATTATTTAGTTCTAGTCTTGTCAGCGGGAGGCGATGCATCACATGGTTTGGCAACAGGTCATTTTCCAGATATTACAAGAGCAACTCATCTTGTTCTTCCCTGTGAATCAGGCAATATTAGTAGAGAAAAGACCAATAATTTCAAGATGTAGGTAAATCTGCCCTTTCGTCTTATATTGATGCACTTTCTTCTTGAACCGCTGCCTTAAATGTGTTTTGGTACTTCGATTCATTCAAAACATGTTAAGTTTACTAGATTAAAAATTGAAATGTAGCAAATTAAACACATTATGATTTAAGGCAAAGCTTTAAATAATGAGAGTATGGCCTTTCCAGCGTTTGCATTTATACTTTACACTACATGTATCTGCTAGCATTCTTGAAATGACGTTTGATCCGTGCAGTATTCTATATAACTACAGATGCCAGGATATTAAAGAGTTTTTTTGCACAGCACTTCCGCCAATAACATGCTTGAAGGCGATCCGAATCCATAGACAATATTAGATATGAGACATAAGTACATCACTCGTTCCAGTAAAAATGAAATATTGACCTCTCAACTAACAGTGCAAACACGTTCATATGATCAAATTATTATTTTTGGAAGATGTCAAAGGAAATAGTTGTCGCATTTTCCTTCGCTTTCCCGATAACCCTAGTGTGTCCTAGAATGAAATATATTTACACGTTGATGAAAAAACCGTCCCGGCCTTTAAGTACATGCAATCGGTGTTCGGTGTCGTAGAGGTAATACGTGTGATTATTTCCTGACCACGACCACGATAGATAACTCAAACGTCGACACGAGATAGTAAGTCGTGACCAAAACTAACCAAGGCGAAGGAAGAAGTTGGTAGATTTAGAGAAAGAGACTGTAAGTTGTCACGAAATAATAAAGAAACGCAGAGTAAAGCAGAGCAAAGGAATCTTTTTTCGTTTTAAACAGTACACAAACTAATCACAATGAAATACATCGTTCTTTTCCATGATGTGTACGTGGGTTTTATGTCGTAGTTATTAAGCTCTCAGAATTAATTTTTGTTCTGATGTTTGACATTTTACTAATTTGAGTTTATCTACTAACTAGTAGGTAGCGTTTGTTGAGTATTGGCTATACTCTCAGAAAAGATTTTTTCTATTTATATCACACAGTTATATTCCGATATAAGCTTTTAATGAACATGGAAGCCTCAGAAAGGTGCAAAACAATCCTGAAATGAAGTTAAGCTGAAAAAAAAAACGAAATTAAAAATATGTCTTTGTTATCATAATAAATTGCAGATATTAACAACCGTTTAATTGCCACAGCTCGTCGGCGTTAGTTTTTAAGTTTGAACATTGCAAATGTGTTTTGCCATGGCTAACTATACTTTGAGAGGGCACACTTACAACAATTAACATAATGTATTTAAATCATAGCAATTGTATTGTGCAGTTTGGAAATTGAATAACGATGGGCAAATATTGTCAAAAAAAGGACAAAAATACAGTGGAAACTACAGGATCAAGCCAGTAGTCGGATATTCAAAAACATATCCTGTTTAGGGCACAAGGCAATTGCCGAAACGACAATGAACTAGAGACACAAACGTATAAATACGTTAATGGCTCAAAAATGACTATCTGCAGGACTGCAAACATTATCATTATGTGTGTTTAGCTCTAATTCGATTTTATGTTGAATAAAATACTTCTTAATTTGTTTTATGATAATATTCCATTTATAATTGCATTTTTCTTAGCATTATGTTTATTTTTAAAAACTGTTGTCTACGGTTTTGGAAGGCCAAAACGCTTACATGAAATAGATAACGCTAAACCGGTTCTCAATTTGGAATTGATTTTCTGCTATCACAAAACGATACGGTTATGTTAAGGGAGTCAGCAGTTTAATTTTTTTTATTTTGTATTGAATAATAATCTAAACCCAGCAGTTTTCTCAATAAATTCTTAAACAATATCAATTTTTTATTTAACCCATGTAAGTTATTAATAACGTGGGAAATAACATACAAAAGTGGTTTGTGGAGACCAATAAATTCCAAATCATATATTGTAAAAAGAATCACGGTGTCTGGATTTTTTTAATTTACTGGCAATAAGGAATTATTATTAAAACGTTGACACGAAAACAATGTTACTAACTACTCTCCGGTGAAACCTGATGCGATTTCTCAAAAATTGATAAGTTGAAAAATGTTATTCATTCTCATTTCTCTCTGATATATAAACGATTGATTGGACCAAAATATACCAAGAGAAAAACACTATATCTTAAGTATGATGGTGTTTTAGTTCATATTCAATACAATCTTGCATGTGCAAGTAGAAAATAAAAGATCATCCCATTTCAATGAATCAGTTTAAAAACGATGCAAACTTAATTGGTCTTTTACATTTCAATTTAACATAAACATTCAAATTAACATTATGCATTCAATGCATGAATTCTACAAACTATGTGTTAGTTCATTTGTAATTAAATGTTAAACACTTAATACAAAAAATGAAAACAGAATTGTCGTCTTGATATCAATGTCGTCTCGATATCAATGTCGTCTTGATACCAATGTCGTCCTGATATCTATGTCGTCTTGATACCAATGTCGTCTTGATACCAATGTCGTCTCGATATCAAGTTGTCTTGATATCAATGTCGTATTGATATCATTGCCGTCCCGATATCAATGTTGCCTCGATATCAATGTCGTCTCGATATCAATGTCGTCTTGATACCAATGTCGTCTTGATATCATCGTCGTCTTGATATCAATATCGTCTCGATATCATTGCCGTCACGATATCGATGTCGTCTCGATATGATTGTCGTCTCGATATCAATGACGTCTCGATATCAATGTCGTCTTGATATCAATGTTGTCTTGATATCAATGTTGTCTCGATATCAATGTCGTCTCGATATCAATGTCGTCTCGATATCAATATTGTCTTGATATCAATGTCGTCTCGATATCAATGTCGTCTCGATATCAATGTCGTCTCGATGTCAATGTCGTCCTGATGTCAATGTCGTCTCGATTTCAATGTCGTCTTGATACCAATGTCGTCTTGATACCAATGTCGTCTTGATATCAATGTCGTCTTGATATCAATGTCGTCTCGATATCAATGTCGTCTTGATATCAATGTCGTCTCGATATCAATGTCGTCTCGATATCATTGTCGTATTTTGATATCATAGTCGTCTTGATATCAATGTTGACCTTTTTAAAAAATAAACGTTGAACCAAATTAAGCTGAGCGCATTTATAAAATAGAGGTCGCTATGTGATACTGACCTATACTTTCTGGTACGGACGTCAAAAACACCTAAGGCGTTCTGGGGGTCATGATATACTAATCTTTTTATCTATTTTTCCACCTGTAACCGGACCATCTTCAAAAAAGTTTTAGAAGCATTTCGAGATTTTCACGTATACACAAAACCTTTATTTTCTGACTGATAAATGCTTAATTAAAACTTCAGGCGAAAAAACCTGGAAAGTTTTTTTTCCGCTGGTACCAGGTGTTAACCTGATCTGTGGTCCTTGGCCCTTATAGTTATTTTCTTTCAACCTGACCCAAAGCTGGCCCTTATTACTTGTACCCGGTTGGAGCCCTAGATGTTCCGTACGTACCAGTACCGGGTCTTTGGGCGTCACATCATCTGATTCTAGTAGTAAATCCCACCCTAAGTCCACACACTGGCTTAAAATAGCAAAATATGTGGTTCTTGACCCTTGTAGTAATACTTGCACAACCTGACCCGACGCTTGGCTTTTTGGCTGGTACCAAATTTAAGCTCTAGATGTCCTGTACGTGCCAGTACCCGGTCTTCGGGCATCACAATACCCCCTTTTCGTATTATTAACCCAGAAATTGGCAAGAAGACCTTTTTCGTTTAATTATGTTTAACACACAATAAACCATTGAACAGTCTTAATGCAATATTGCTTTCTTATTGGCTGCTCCGGTAATATTTGTTAATACTTTGGTTAAATTTGGTATTTGAGCGTATTCTAGTTTAAGTATATACTTATTGCTGTTTCTTTTTGAAAATAAAATATTGAAATATTATAAAAATCAAATTCATTTTTAGAAAATAAGTAATATCTAGCGAATGCAACATCTTATAATATGTTGCATGATTATGTATTCATGAAGCCTTAGAACTGAAGTATAATTTTAGCATACCCATTTCAGAAAAGAGCTCGAAATATGTCACCAAGTACAACAATTTAATAACAGTATATTAATCAATAACACAGCTGGCATACAGAAAACATGCAATTCTGAAATAAATCATACGAAATGAATTGCATGTTATAATGTGATAAATCATGATGAATAAACTGGCGGATTATCTCTTCCATAGTTATAAGGTATAACGCCAACGCAAACGATACGCCCCGCCTTCCTTAATTTGATGTTTACATGGCCGTCTGGAAATTTCATTTGTTCAAGAACAATTTCAAATATTTCATTGAACTCGTTCGAAGAATCGAAATTACTTTTGTTGGCGGATTGATCACCGTGGAAAATGCTCACACAGGAATGTATGGGCGGGGGAGGGGGTCATAAAAGATATAAGTAAAGCTGTCGTATAGCTTTATGTACATTTTATGGACTAATTGTTCACATTTCAAAGCGTCAGATATCGAAAAACAGTTCGTGTACTATGTTGAGGAAATGCTCCTTTTAATCATAAATTACTATGAAAAGTTCAAGATATTATCAATTGTTCTTAAAAATGTGACAAATTAAGCTCAATTTCACCGATAAAGCTGTAGAAACACTATAAAAAATGAATGAGTTAACTTCGATAAAAAAATTCTGTTAAATAGGTTAATTGCTGTTTGATGTATGTTCATAACAGGAACTAAAATAACTCAGTTTCAACCAAGAATTCGTTGTCTCAATATAATCTTTGAATAAATTCCTTGAAAAAGAATATATGTCGTCAATTTTAAAAATCCTTATGCTGTACACTTTATTCTAAATTATGGATTTAATAACTAAGTCTTAAAAATGATTTTTTATATATAATTTAATAACGAAATCTTAGTTTACTAGTGGGCTTCAATAATCTGAACATTGAAAGTGGAAGATTCGCAAACGACATGTTTGACTTTACTTTCATTCTTTCTATGACCTATTTATTTATATTCTATTATTTAATATAAGAAATTCTATGTTTGTCAGTGGGATTAGATTAAATGAGCAATGAAAGGGGAAAGTTCGCGAACGACACGTTTGACTTCACTTGCATTCTTTCTAGTCGAAGTGAAAAGGGGAAACTCAACATTTAAACAACACTATTATAGTATCAATGTACTTGAAAGTTGAGGAAAAACCAAACAGGTTCTTTCAATATTTCTTTTAAAAAGTGTTGTCTACGGTTTGAAAAAATTCTAACGTGGAATGAAATGCGTCATATTGGTTTTCATGATATATTAAGTTTATAATTGCATTGTTCTTAGTTTTATAGTGATTTTTGAAAACTGTTGTCTTTTGGTTTGGATGGCCAAAAGCCAACCTGAGCCAGATGACGCATAAGATATACCAAATTCGGCATTGCGTATCTGCTATTACCTTATGAAAGGAATCTAACTAGTTTTGTTCTTTGTTGTGTGAAATATTTATAATCCGATGATTTATCACCTAATGTTCCTAACACAATTTCAAATATATATTAATCCCATTTTAGCAATAAGTTACATGGGAAATAACACATGAAAGTAGTCTTCGGAGACTGATAAATTCCAAATAGTATACTGTTAAAAAGATCGCAATGTCTGAAATGTTCAAATTTACTGCCAATGAGAGATTATAATCAACATGTTGACGCAAACATGCTAGTATAACCTTCCCTACGGTAAAAACTGATGCAATGTCTAGGGAGTTGCCAAGTTGAAACATGTTATTAATTCCCCGCTGGAGAAATTGCAAGGGTAGCAAATTTGTCCTTATTATGTTTTCAAACTTACCCCATACATCAATCTTATTGCTTAAATTTCCCTGTTGATTTCCTTTCTGCTGATGGCGACGTAGACAGTGGTTATCGTTTAAATATATATTTTACCGACTCGGTAGAGATGCACACAACCAATGTAAAACAATGGTTTCTATCAGACCGAATAAGAAGATGTCTCTTTCTAACTAATTGTTGAGCAGGCGGGTTTTCATAAAGTTTCTTTGGGAAAATGTTCATCTTAGTTAAAAAATGTTGTTCTTTTTTTAAAAGTTGAATTTAAAGAACATTAACAATGTTTTCAATGTTAACAAAAATTAAAAAAAGCAACGAAATAGTCCAAATGATAAATGCATATGAATATATTTCATGGAGAATAAACGGTATGTAAAGTATTTCTTGTTAAAATTCCAAAAAAACACAACTTTTAAGTTAAACAAATACAAAAAGTATTTTGGATCCATTTTTGATTGAAGTAAGTTTAAAAGGCATATCTTGACAACAGCAAGTCTGGGATGATTTGGTATATTTCGAAATCCAAAAACCGTAAACCAAAGATTCTTGTCATAAGGTATAACGCCGTAATAAAGGATACATCTCATGTAAGATTGTAGCTATGATATCTTTATATACGTTAAAATTCTTATTGTAATTCAGTTGAAGTAGCAAAATAAGACATTTGATGGATACAAATCAGGTTAGGCCTGATATTAAGTAATTGCATTTTTTAAGATTATATTTACAACGATCGTCTGGAAACATCATTTGTTTAAGAACAATATCAAACACTTCATTGAAATTGTGCGTAGAATCAAAATTATTTTTGTTTGTCGATTGATCACCGGGAAATATGTGGTTTTTCAGAAAAGAAATAAGCTGAGCTGTCATTTCGTTCACGTTTTATTGGTTCAGCTATCGAAAAAATATTTCGTCTTATATGTGAAGGATATGCTTGTCTCAATAATGAAACATCATGAAAGTTGTAATTATTGCTATGTGACATAGTATGCTCTATTTTGCCGAGAAGCGTTAGTAACGCAATTAAAAATGATTTAGTTTAGGCTTCAGTTTACAAATTGTGTTTAATTGGGTATCTGTCAGTTGATTTTGTGTATGTTCATTAAAATGAAGAAAATAACTTTATTTCAATCAAATTTCAAAAATATCTTTGCCTGAAGAGAACCTGTCAACAGGTCTTTTTATAGAATCATGAAATATATATCTTAAACGTATAGAGTATGTAAGTTATTTAATTCCTTCTAAATAATGAATTTGAATATCAAGTCTTAAGAGTGTTAAATAGATCCAATCTGTTGCATTTTTCCTCCATATCCTGCGGTTTTAAACAAATACAAGTAGATTTGTTTTGGAAAACTTAACATTTGATTAACATGATTATAGCATCAACCTGTTTGAATGTTAAGGAAAAACAAACACGTACTACCAGTGCTTCTTAATACCTTCATCGACAACACCAATATAATCTACAAGTATTACTGTTACTCCAATTCTTAAACCAACAAAATGGAGGACAGGGACTTGAGTGATTCTGAGGTATACCATTCTGAAGCGGGGTTTAATCCTAAATCTTCCATTTTGGCTTATACCATACTCATTCCTGGTGTAGTTATCAATATGCAACTTTAGTCAATCTTATTGTCATACACAATTGAGTCCCTTCACTGTCAGTTATTTAAATCACGCATCTCAATCGTAGAACCAATTAAGACCAATATTGAATAACAACCCCGTCTAAATACTTTGGACGATTTTAGGACTCTCAGTCCTTTGATTGTTCGGTCGATAGCTTTTTAACTTCACTTTTGACCTATATGTTAAGACAAATGAATAAGATTGAGGTTTTGATTGGTTTCAAGTGAAGTCGATGAGCCTACTGGAAGCACTTATTAAATGAAGTTTTGAAAGGATTGTTTTCTGGATACTGACTTTATTGCTTTCGTTATAAATAACTGTCTGAGAAAACAAACATGATATGTTTTTAGTTAATTATCGTCAATAGAGACTTATAACTCCCTTGTGAGCCTCTCGTCATCTGCAGTTATATGAAGTTTGCTTCTAACGGAAGTCTTGTTTACATGTTTAACAAAACATATAACAATGTCATAAATATTATTCAGTAAAACAATGTGTAAACATTAAACCTTTTTGGATCTCAGCAATACAATTGTGATATTTAAATGACACAATCTACACAGTTAAGTTCATACTGCATTCTTACAGACTTTTCATCACCCTGTATGAAAGTGTTCGCCGTTTGTTTCTTATTAAAGATATCTCTTGTTTTCTGGTCTGCCACTTCCTATTTTTACAACAACTTCAAGTACATGTGCACTTTGAGGTTTAATCATGGGCTGTATTATCTTGTTTTCTCCTTTTATATTTTTGCGTTCAAGAAAACTGTCAAGTTTGAGGGGAATATTGCCTCTGTCTGACAGTATAAGGCACGCTTACAGGATATCAGGGTGACCTTTTCACCATATAGATTAAGTGGCATGAGAGATGTGTACTGTACGCGAAACAGAAAAAGGCTGCTTGGTGAAGGCGGTGATTGAAAGGCTCCGTCCAATGCAAACATGATCGTCGTTAAAGCGAAATTAAGTAAGGTGTACTTAACTGATTAATAACTTTTAATGCAAATTGCAGCTTTTAATAAGGAAAGTTATCAAATTCACCAGTTTTTCAACATGTGTTTCTTTCTTTTTTAATAACAAAGACAAATGCTTCAGAATAATTGTGAATCAAGTAAAGTTTCATGTTTGATTTGATATCGATAAATTATATTAAAACGTAATTTGGTCCGGCCCAGCAGGATTACCGCTTTTATTTAATAATGTGATAAATATTATTAAACATAAATAGGCTAAGTGTTCGAAATTTTACTTTATCAAAATACCCAGTCTCAATCGATATACCCAGTATTATAAATAAAACCAATAACGGTTTTCCGCTGATTGATCAAAATAAGTGTAAGGCTCATTTAAAAAGACCTGCCATCCCAAGGGACTAACTATTGTTTCGAGCACTAATCATGATTTTTTATCGAAAGCTCTGTCGCGCATCGTTCTTTAAGTTCATATCTTATGAATAATACAACGGAAATTACAAGGACAAACCCAGGAATATTTCTTTTTTTTGCGGTTATAAACGTTCGACTACTGTACTTGTGTCTGTAGTTTTTCATAAAAATATTGCTATCATTTTCGGGTTTATCAATAAGAATGTAGAGATTGATCCCATTCGTGTACATATGCATGACCCAGTTCTTCCTTCATAGGTCACGAAAGGATGACTGATTCACGCAAAATAATGCAAAATTTATCGAAAACAAATCAAGTGCATATGTTAATATTTTTATATTTAGCAACCGAAAGACAGTGCTCTAACGTCCCTTGACTATTTAGCGAATACCGTCATCTTTTGTATTACATTAACAGAATCGATCATTATTTTAGATTTTGTACATATTTCATTATCTAAAGGTAAAACAAGACAAACAATTTTCGTTTATAATAAGCCGTTTCTAAGCCGAAAGTTTAAAATATAAGAAGGAAAATGCTTAACATTTTCACTCAAAAAATGCAAGGAAAAAATAGGATCGAATGGGTTACTGGACACAAACATAATTTGTTAACATCTTACTGACCTACTAAAAGCAGAGTTGGTAAATCCCTATGAAATGAACGTCTTAACTGGAGGAACAAATGGAAAATTATTCACCATTGCGCGAAATTCGGCGATCCATTTTTAAATTTATTTAACAAAAATACCATTAGATTTTAGTCGCATTTCTGAGATGTTGGTGACATGAAGCCTATTTTAACCATTTCCGAGGCATTTGCAATGTGCATAATGTCATTTCACATTCAAAAAATCATCATATCATTTGTTTTCTTCTCTTTATTTTATAAGGGAAAATGGTTTTAACCATAAAGATTCTTTACCTCTTAGCCTTCCTTAAAAGCTGAGCCTTATATACACTCAAAAATGAGGGCACTAGTTTAAAAGTCATCGGAAAAAAACACAAAAACGCCATGAACTATTTCACGCAGCCGTCGCCAAGACAGACCCAAGTTCATTAATTTGCAATGAAACCACTCGTGTGTGATATACCGAGAGGAATCCGGTTTTTATGGGGATTTAATTTTGCATTAAATAGTGAATCGAGCGTTTTTGAAGTTGACATTGATATTTTTAAGAAACAAGTGTAGGCAGTGTACTTAATGTGACAGTTCATTTTATTATTTTTTTGTCATTTCACTTGATTATGCATAGTTAGGACTCACGTGATTTTAATAATGCCATTATTGGCAAAAAAATCAGCACTGCATCGTTTGTCAAAGTTCCGTCAAGTTGAATTAAGGCCAATGATTGGATCATTAAAGGGACTGTACACCAGATTGGCACCAAAAAAAGTGTTTTTCTTTAACAAATCTCAGGACAATTATCTAATAGAATGTGTTACGCTTTGATATCAGTATTGTAAAAAAAGTACCAAAATGTAAAAAAGTAAAATGTGTCGGAGACCGGGTTCGAACACGTGTCGCCAAATTTGCAGTCCAGCGTCGTATCCACTGAGCTATGACGGATTACTCTGAAAAAGTGACTTAATTAAGCTATACACCTACCTCGGTAATATCACGTGATAACACCGACTAGCCAATCACGCAAAAGGAATAAATCCTACCTGGCAGACATACCCAGTAATATTTTTTTAGTAGAAAAATACGAAATAACTGCTAAATTAAAAAAAAAATGTAAACTATGTGGTACTTCAGTTAGTAAGTTTCAATGCATTGTACACATCGATGCCAAAGTTATGTCAGTTTTCGACAATTTTCTTTTTTTTCCGCTATTTTATCATACGGAGTACAGCCCCTTTAAAGTACAAGCAGATCTTAAACATTTCACGCGTGAGGAAAAAAATATTTAGAAATTAACGCCACTAACTTGTTTGTTTTCATTGGTTTTTACTCGTGCCGACTCATGTGAACCCCTTCAAAGTCAAGTGATTCCTCACCCTGTATGCTAAACAATATAAATATGTGGATGCTATCCCCTTTTGAACGTGGACGTTTGAGGAACTAAATAAGTCCTGGCTTTTTTATTTCAGTAAATGTCTGATATAAATTAATACCATGAATTATTTAGACCAAATGTTTCTAGTGGCGATTTGGGTATCAAAAATATCGCTCAAAGGTCATTCTCCTTCGTTGAAAGCAGTAAAACACAGGTTATATTTCCCCTGAGTTGCACGAAATGTTTGTAAAGAAATGAACCAATTATTTCCGGATCTTAAGGGCCTCATTTACGAATTATACCGACGTCTGGAAACGAGAGCAGCAGACAACTGTATAAAACTTGGATTTGTGGGTCCACGTGCTATCTTTTGGCTAGTTTTTATATTGCAATTATTTTATTTATTAAAAGTAATCCCTGGATGAATATTGACCAGTCAATGAACATTTTGGATAACTTTGACCAAACAAAAAACTACTCCAGTTTTAAGCAAATTGCCCTGGTTATTGCTAGGCTAGTTAGCAAATTAAGATAATTTGATTGGTTAGTAGTAATATTGAAATAGAAATCGGTTGTCCGGTTAGCGCAGTGGTTAGCGCACTCGCTTCTCACCAAGGCGACAAGGGTTCGATTCCCGGCCTGGCGCATGTGAGTTTGGTTAGTGGTCACCATGCCGGACAAGTGGGTTTTCTCCGGGTACTCCTGTTTCCCCCACAACACAAGACCACACTCTCACACAACATCGTGCCAACGAGAGTGACTTAGTATAAGCTATCATAGCTTCCTTCACAATCGTTGTAAAATATATAATGGTTAAATTAAATAGAAATCGACCAATCCATAAACGTTTTGGCTAACTTTAATCAAACCAAAACTTTGTATTTTTTAGCAGGGTTTGTTTATGAATATTCGACTATTGGGTTATTCCCTGTACTTTTCGTTGTATATTTTACGTAAAGATGGTCAATAAGTTTATTTCTGTAGTTTGTAATGATTGTCCTGTCTTTGAAAACCGTAGGAACACAATGTTCAAAATTTGGAGTGAAAAAATAGTAACTTACCTTTTTTTTTCTTTTTTTCTTCATTTATCATGCTTGAACCAACGTATGTTTACTATATGTAACCTCCTGCTACTGTTGCCACTCCAAAGGGAATATATCTGTAAAAATCCTTAATCTCTATTGACGTAAGTTCCTGTAATCTTAATGATTGAAATTAATAGGAATGTTAATTAGTTATTCAATTGGAATCAGTATAAACCTAGTAATAAAGTTACACATTAAATCACTTTAATCAATATATACTGTTATTACAGTTTTACAAACTACTTTAACTAATTCACTGGCATACATCCCAGGTAGTTTTCGATGGAATTTGGCCGAGGTGTTACCATTGATATGAGGTGGGTAAGAAAATTACAAATATCACAGTCACAAACTTGTGTTGTACTTGAAAGGTTTGTGTATTGTTTAAAGTATTATCGAATGAAATGTATAGCCTTAAAGTACGTAGTGAACCTTACACATAAAAACGTAGTGAACCTTACACATAAAAACGAGGCAATTGTTGCTGTAAGATTTTTATTTATATTTTCAAACATTCTACAGTCAAAACTCGCTATGTTGAACTCTGTTACTTCGTAGAATTTTTCAAATGTGTTGGGCTCAGTGTGACGAGTTTTGCATTCGGTCCCGAGGTTCCAACGACTTCGACAAAATATTAAATGCCATTCAATCAGTCAGCAAATGTAAATAAATTCATTGAAGATTTGGGGTTTGTCAATGACAATCGAGCTTTTTCCCAAATGTCTGTTCATCAATTGTAACGTTATGAGAACATAAAGGTTATTTTTATGAAATAATTAGCTTTAATTAAATGTATATTTGTCGTACATGGTTTCATACTCAACACTTATTAATTATTGTACGGCATATTTGATTGATATGTTATTGTCCACTTATGCGTATGTCGTTGACAGCTGATCGTGTACAAATGCAGTTATAGTCAAGGCTACTGAGCCTCAAAACAGGCTGAACCCGGACAAAATTGATACAGAAATTAAAGTTATGTTTTCTGAAAGTTCAATGTCTGTAGTTTCCATAAAAACAAAGTTCCCGACTGGGAAGCTCTATAATTCAAGATGGCCACCAAGATGGCCGCCATAACTTTTGAAAATACCAGGTATCATGTTATGCATAAGTTGTCATGTTAATTACAAACGCGTGTGGGCGTTTGGTTGTTAAGCTGTCACATTTTCCCCATATGCTTGGTCTTATTTGGAACATTTCTTTGTGTAAAGGGAGACCGGTTATGACAAGAAGCTCAGATGGATTCACATGTAATGTATTAAGATTGTTTCTGGGGAGCAGACGAAGTTGCATTGTTCTTTCAAGTTGATCACTGATTTATATTATGAAATATACGTTATTTATAGGTTTAAAGAAGCATTTGCAATAGACTTCCTTTAAAGAGACTAGACACGAGATTGCCCGATAAACAGCAAATACTATGCCTCGTCAAAACAGGCCTATAATTGTCAATGCAAGCTTGTAGATGGCCGAAAATACATAATTTTATATGATTAATAGAATACACTCAACAAACGTGTTGCTCTCTAATCTGTGTTTCCCCGTTTAAAATAACGCATAATGGTTTCCCATTTAAAAATATATTTGTTTATGAGTACAGATAAATATACCGAAGCTATTTTTAAACTTACTGAGAGTTCGTGATAGATAATTTAAGTCAACTTCGAATTGGAAAAATGCGCAAAAACTGCAAAAGATGGATGTGTCGTAAGCGATGTGATCAGTGGTTAGTGCAAAACGGACGTAATTCTATATAGAAATTGTAGTATTAAAGACTGTTTCGCAGTCAGCCTCCAGTTGTCATACCACGAATAATATTAAACAAATATTTAATTTCTGAAGTGTTTAATTGAAAAGTAGCAATTTATGTCCGTTAGTATATATTGAAACCATTGTGAAACGTATTAATTTTAAAATTATTAAGATGCGAAACATGAAGATAAAATTTGATAAAGAAATGTCCAATTAACTTGGAACTGAGAAGCCGTTTGCTTCTAGCATTTCGTGAATATGATATTGCGTTATTAAATTGTCAGGCATTTTGTCTTTTACGATGTTCAAAATTGATTCACTAATGGAAACAGATAATTAAAACAGCAATGAGATTGTTTCGAGAATTAGAAATATGGACGAAGAAGATAAATGTGCATACACATTCAGGATTAATAATACAGGTTTGGTTAACATTATAATTACACCATTACTTGAGATTTGGTTTGTCATGACTCGTTGGGACTACGGCTTGTGTTCTGTCGATATAGAACTTAGATACAAATATTTTAAATAGATACAAGTTTTAAAATTGAAATATTCGTAATTCTTTAACGATTAACCATACATACACTTATGTTAACAATCGGGTGATTTTATTTTAGTTTTATAGAAAATAATACATACATACATGTTCATACGATTAGGGTTCAATTGCCACTAGACAAGGTGACAAAATTTATTTTATCTAATTAATTAGTTTTTGCCTTATCTGCCATACGTATCACAAAAAAGAAGGTTATCACAATCCCTTGCCAATATTCGAGATTTAAATTGCTCACAATGGACAGTCCTTGTTGTTTTAGAGCAGGTTCATTATTGGTAAGTAGTTCAGCGCCGCGGACAACAACCCTGCCGTTAATAACATAAAAAGTGCTGGAGAACTGTGGTGATTGCTATAATTAGAACGCAAGGGAAGATCAAGCCCTCGCTAAGTATTGCAATCCCGTAACGAAGGTATATTTAGATTCAGCATAAATAGGGCTGTCGTTTTCATGTTGATTGTACTGTTGCCTAAATGACAATTCAAATTCAACCTGTTTTATTATTCTGTAGGGATATTGAACGTAATTGTTCGTTTCATTGGGTTTAATGTTGAAGATCATTAGTGAACGAAACACGAATACATGAGTCTTAAATTTCAGCAGAAATACTCGTTTATCCCTTGGCCTTGTACTTTCTATTTTATTTTATTATAGTTGAAATTCGCTATGTCGTACTCTGTTATCTCGAGTCTCCGGTAATTTCGAACTTTTCTTTCGAATATTTTGGGTTAAATAATTTAAATACATGTTTTGTATTTCGATTGTATCGACTTTGTCATCTCGAAGTATTTCCAGAGGTCCCAACGAGTTAGACATAGCGATTTTTGATTGTACGTATTTCAAAGCACACCATGTCTTATCCGTCTCTTGTTTATCTAGGTTCCCGTGTCAATTGGTAAGATTCAACGAACAGAAGTTGTATCTAACTGGAATGTCTCTTGGCATGTTTTCCTTATCAAGAAGCATGTCCTCTGTTATCAGAGCAGGGGCTATATTCAATATGTTTTTGTTATTTCTGAGTTTATGAAGGTCTGGCCGCGCCCTTTAATGGTCACGTTTTAACCGCGTCAAATACCTAAATTGTTCAGCTAAAGGGGAAATTTAACTCCAACTGTTGAGGGAATAGTTTCCAAAGGAGTAATTGTTTACCCAAACTGCCGCAAGACCTGCGATGAATGACATCTACAGAGCTGTCTATATTTAACATAATGTTTTATCGTTATCCGAAAACATGACTCTTAGATGGCATTCAGTCTATTGGTCAGTCCTTTTTACTGTTCAATCAATATATTTTAAGTCTCAGCACTTTAACCTGTTGGCCAATGAACATGATCCTGACAGAAAGAAATTCTTATTTAAAGAAACAAATCGATCGTTATATTTAAGCTGAAAAATTGCTCCATTTTGCGAAGCCATACACTCTATATTCATGCCTTCGCTACATTAAATTAATGATACATTGCTATATCAGAAACCTCATAAGCTTTACATTAAGGAAAATAGAGCATGGCCCTCGTATGCTTTGTGGATTTGTCGCCTTACACTTTTGAAATAGAAGAAAGGCTTGAGGAATGATAAACACTTCCGCGACCAAACATAGATACATTATGTACAAATATACATATCCGGTAGTTATCATCGTTCTATTTATAGATTCATAGTCAGAAACAATGGATCAAAATCCACGCAGTGTTACTTCCCTTACAGTACAGTGACCACTGCCAACATGCAAATCACGTGACCATAGATACTTAAAATATTATATCGATGAAGATTTTAAATCATCTTCTGGTAATCGGCGAAAAGCATTGTCCGGAAATAAAGTTTTGAACATGCACAAACGTTCGCATGGACACCAGCGTTCCTCAACGTTACAATTTAAACGTTGGAGACCAATGGAGAACGTTGTACTAAAGTTTGCAAAACGTTTCATTGTTCGGCGGACGTTAGTCAGTCGTTACCCTAGTGTATCTCGGTTGTTGTTTTGTTAATAATCTTTGCTTCGTAGTGAACGAATCACTAGCGACGTGCAAACGACCACCGAACGCAGCGGGTAAATAACGTCAAATGGTGTTAGTCACATGCTCAACACGCTCATCTAACGTTGATAAATCGTTGCACGCGCCAGTGACACGTCAGCACACGCTAATAGCTTTCAGGTGTGTCTTACTTGCTCGCTGGTACACACTCCTTATTCGTTAGTAACAAGTTAGTCACACGCCAGATGTGTCCTCCTCACCATAGAACGCTCGAAGTTGAACGAGTAAACATTCTAGAACGTTCATAAAACGCTGACCAGAACGTTATGGTGTGACGGGGCCTTTATTCTGAATTACAGATAACACCACACGAGCTTTGTATGCAAACAATTTCCAGACATTTGCACAATTGTCTCATTCAAAGACAAAAAAAGTAAAAGCGGTCAATCTGTGAGAGTGCAGCTTGAACATCTATTCTGTATGACATTCAGAATAACTCTACAATATTGAACAAAGAAACCCGCTAAATGGCCGTTGATAGTGATGCACTGATTACTGCTTTTGATAAACCAAGACTGCTAGTGTATGGGTTTTAGTGGGCAACATTATTGTTTGTCAAATGAGAAGGCAGAAATTCAATACTTTTATTTGAGAAATCAGCATCAGCCGTTCTTGTTTTTAATCTGGTGAATCGGTATATGTAAACACTGGCTGGCCCAATAAGTGTTGTTCGTTTTTTTAAATAATTTTTAAAATTTAAAAAGGTTTTATTATATTAGTATGTACTTACACAAAATAAATGGTTATGCGACTGTTTGACATTAAACCATTTTTTGTTAGACCATTACAAAAAAAAGAATCAGACTTTAAGAGTATGTAAGAATACAGGTCTTCTTCCTGTAGTTAATTATTTAGGGCTACATGATGGGTTGCTGCTCGCCATTTTGTCATCATCTCCCGACGGTGTCCAAAATGACAAAGTTTCCATGTATTCATGTTTGGTGGCAAACAAAATAAATTTGGACCATTAGATAGTACATCATTCGATGATTAAGTTATATTTGGCACTTAACTAAAGGCTAGAAAACGATTCGAAACCAAATGTGACGTGTCTTACTTATGATCGAGAGTAAAATCATCCATGCTTGCTCATTATATTTGCAATTTTCATGATGTTTAAAACCTGCCAAGTTTGCTGTACACTTACGCAATCAGAAGTTTACTTCATTTGTGTGCTGCGGTAAATAAAATGTTGATATTGGTAAGTAATACAGAAATAATATCCTTCGAAAATTATGGTGCTTTGCTAACTCAACATGTTTACAATTCATACTTTCACCAATGGTTGTTCCCCTTGCATTTTTTTTTACTCTTAGTGTCATTTTCACTTAAACATCAACTTATGCACCAGTCAATTGTAACGCCCCTCCCCCCCAGGTACGGGGAATAGCCGGGACTTTGACTTTCGGTCAAGCCAACCCCGGGTAAAATCCCCACCCTGCGGCGACGAACTGATGTTTAAACCCCGGCCAAATGCCCCCGCACCCCAGAGACTCTATATAAAGCCCAATCTCCGCTAAATTTGGCGTTATGACAAAACCACCGCGGTCACCCGGCCCTGCGGGGGCACCTGGAAAGTAAAAACACGGCCCTTTTCCCCGGCTATCCCCCCGGACCTGGGGGCGGGGGCGTGGTTACAATTGACTGGTGCATAACCTTTGAACGTTAAAAGATATTCGAAAATGGCGGCGAATAATATTTCTACATGTGCTGTGTTATGCGCGTGTGTTTGTTAACTCGCCTATTATCAACTTTGATACATACGCGCAGTCGGAAATAACTTTATACGACAAAAAGTTGCTTTGAGGTCATTGTTGCATTTTTTCCAATGGGATAGCAGTTTTTTTTTTTTTAAATCTGCGGTACACTTAATTGGTAAATCAGTTATTGGTGAATATTTCTTTTTGCCGTGAAAAAACCCCATAAAGAATGAGGTGTACACAAATTGTAAAGGTGACAAATTCAAACACAACAACTGTTGACAAGTACATTATACAAATCATAATACGTATTATCAAGGGAACTGTTTCATATATACATCAATGCTGACATAACGTTTAAAAATTGCATTATAGTAATATTTAGACAAACACCTTGTTGTATTATAAACGTACCCCACAAATGGGGATTATAATGTAATCATATTGGATATAAATATTTGTCACATTATCATTGATTATGCGACTTTAAAGCTGCACTCTCACAGATTAACCATTGTTTACATTTTTTTCTTGGAAAGAGCAAATTTTTGCGTTAATATCTGTAAACCAATGATATAAGATTGCTGACAAAAACATCGGATCGTAGATTTTCATATTTTCGTTCGAAAAAAAAAATATGGCTTAAACCGTTACTAACGGTTTAAGAAAAATGCATAAAACATCATTTTTCTACTTAAATATAAAAATCTGCGATCATTTTTTTGTCAGCAGTCATATTTAACTGGTTACCATGGAATTTCGCAAAAATTGGCTCGTTCCAAGACAAAAAAATAAAAAAAAGTTGTCAAAACGTTAAATATGTGACAGTTTAAAATGATCGCTGACGTTCGCCTATGAGAAACTAGTTTTAAATGATTAATTTAAAATCATCGTATCATCTGTCACAGCTTAGGCAATTTTGAAAACATTTGTGTGTCAAACCGCACAGTAGGAATATTTCATTTCACAACGCATTCATTATCTGTATTCAATCAGATTTGGTGTAAAATTACTGTATATAAATTAACTTCGTGTCAATGGAAGACAGGAACGAATTCAGTGCTATTTCTTTTGAAGATAAAATTGCATAATTTTCAAGAGCCATTATAACTTGGTTATAAATATCTGAGAGTAAAACGTTTTTCGCAAAATGAAGGCTGTTAAAATATGGGAATCTTTAAGACTTCGATCTTAACATAAAAGTGTTCAATGTTTTCTTGAAATGGATGCTGTAAATTATAAATAATGGAAAAGGAACAGGAACACAACGAATATTGTCCTTTGGAATATACGTATAACACAACAGGTAGGCGGTAATTGCATCGAAATTAGATATTGCACGAATTCTTAAGACTTAGATCTTAACATAAGGGGGTTCAATGTTTTCTTGAAATGGATGCTGTAAATTATAAATGTTCAATACAATTAATTGTATATTTATATAGACGGTCAAGTCAACAATTCTTCACACCTGTGGCGGATCCGTGGTCTAGTGGTAACACACTTGACTATCAATCCAGGGGTCGCAGGTTCGATTCCCCGTCGCATCACTAAAAAGACTAATCGTCTTCCGGGAGGGACGTTAAATGGAGGTCCCGGGTGACAGTGCTATGCACTGGGGCACGTTAAAGAACAGGGTAGCTCTAACCAGGGTTACATTCTGTCTGTGCACTATGCTCCAAAAACCTAAAATGACTAACAATCTTAACGGAGCACTCGCCGAATGGGCAAGGCCCGAGCGGGAGTATAAATAAGCTTACACACCCATGCTTCACACTAGAATAAGCCGCTTCAAAGATGACAGGATCGAGACATATAAATAATAGCTTAACAGCTTTCTTCGCAATTCTGTCTATATGTTTAGGTTAAATGCATAATGTTCACTTGTATGCTTTACTACTATAACTGACAAAGCTATATTGTATTTAAAATGCTTAAAATGTGTGTATGTCATATTTAAACATAAAAAGTGACCATTCAATTGTTTTTATTTACTTATAAAAGTGAAACGTCCAAACGTTTAGACATTAATCTTTTCAAAACTAATGCGTTTATGTTTTGCATAATAGTTTTTTTTTTTTTTTTTTTTGAAAATGGTTTATTGTTTGATCAAAATCAATAAGAATCCGATTCTGTACCAAACCGACCTTTATCAGGGTTTATAATTTGCTGTCATTTATCGAAATGCAATACAAATCGCAAAAACGATAGTTTGTATTCATTTTAGTGATATAAACCAGTAATGTATACAATACAAATGTAATTAATACTGCGTTTTGATCCGAATATCATATTCAACTCTCCTGGATGTTTTCAGATGTTAATTTCCCTCGGCTAGCGCCTCATAAAATCAAACTGAATACACTCGAGTCGTATACAACCTCCCGGATCAAAACGCAGTACTATTAGCCATATTATACCACTATTGTAGAACATTTTAAAATATAAGTGGTCAAATGTCGACTAAAAAAAGGCACTTTACTTTGCGGAAGTTACGGAAACTTTCCACACTACGGGAAAATTATTTGTAGGGTCGGAGAAGTAAATAGGGTCGGTTGGGTTAGTGTAAACAACAAAAATATGTTGAAATGACTTGTAAATGATTTATTGAGTCAAATTTCGAAAATAATGCTTTCGTTTAAATTGGGAACAAAATGGATGTCACAATGACAAAACATCCACAAATGTTCAAACGAGCGCTTTGGTTAATAATTATTGAAAAATCTAAAACTAGATGCTCTAGTTTGCCTTATAGCGGTATTTAGACGCGATTTAAAATGGAATAATTTTAAGCTTTGGATCCTCTCAATTCTATTTAAATGAGCAGCTGCCAGATACATTTTGGTCTTTGTTCATAAAAGCAGATTCAATAATTCAATTTCAATTTTTTTTGTTAATCTGTTTCCAACATAAAATCGGTGAGCGAGTCCCTTTATTTCCTCATTAGCAAAGTTAAGAGCAATGCAATGTTAAAAACACAGAGTTTAACTGTTGCAGTTGGTAAAAAATGGTTAACGAAGCAAACGTATTAACTAAACCAAATTACTTGAGCTAAAATTAAAATAAAATCTTATAAAATTCTCAAATTTCAAAGTACATTAATTTTAATGTAGGCGGTTAATGAATGAGAAATGTCGATGTTTTCCTGGATTAGACACATTCGTTCCATTAGCCCTTCTCAAGGACGTCAATAACTAACACTAACTGTTCTTGAATCCAATTATTCCTTGGGGTGATACGATGTGACAGAGCCGGTTGCTTTGTTTTGTCAACCAAATGTTTCGTCTTTTTTCAGTATTGCCCTGCGTCTGGGATGACACACATCCTCGCTGATTTTTACATTCTCATGAAAGCTATTTCGACCGATCTTTAATTCACTTTCTGACGGTGATAGTTTTCTGAGTTGAGATTGAAGCAATTTTGATAAGTGTCGTTCCTCTGACAATGATGTGAAATATGGCGTTAAATGGTTAAAACGACTTACAGTTTAGAGCTTAAAAGTTGTGTAGCAAAACTAAGGTTGGACGTACAATAGGAACAATGACGGAGGAATACGATAAGGAAAGCGACTGTAAGACGATGGTATTTTCTTCGGTCGAGGTTGTGAATTATTCTTTATTCAATGATAGTTATGCAGGTATGTCTGTTTTTGGTATTGATTTGTTAGTTTCATATACAGTCCAAACTCGCTGAGTCCAAATGGATGGTACCTCTGGAAATACTTATAGATAACGAACATCTGATATAATGAAATACAAAACATATCTGACTAAATCCAAAATATTCGAAACAAAATTGACATCACCGAAACATTGAGTAAACAGAGTTCGAATGAGGGATGTTTGACTGTATAGAATAATGCTTTAAAACGGATAGTAACGGAACAGCCTATCAATCAAACTTATACAATCTATGAGCTTGTATGGAGGTAAAATGGGCGCGGTGTAACAGACAATCAACGAGATGTCTACTAATTTAAACGTGTTGGTTGAATGAATAATATTATTAGAAAATATTTAGTAAGGAAATTTGAATCATATTCGTTTTAAATTTCTCACAAATCTTGGTTAATCATGTTTTTGTAACTACTTTACATTTGAAAGGTCACCTTCCAAGCTTTGCTTAAGTTTTCTTATATGTAATCATATAGTTTTACAAATATTCCTTGCTCCATATTTTGTAGATGAAAAATACTTATTAAACTCTTTTATCACACCAAACCGGAACATCTTGGAAAGTAACCTTGTTTGTTTTTTAGTAAATCCTCCAAAATACTATTTCAATAATTGAGATTATCTCTGAGGTTCAAATTAATTTAAGATAGTGAAGAACTGTTAATCTAATGTATACATACGCTCTCGTACTCATGCATATAAACGCAAACATATTGAAAAATGACTTTAACTTGGGTAAATCTGGGTTACTGGTCAGGTGCTGTGCCAATGATACGCCCATTTAGAGAATTGTTATTATTCAAAAAATCTAAAAAAATGCTCAAGATTGACAACATAATATATTTTTTTCTATTTTCTATTAAACTGATCAAAGCATATTGCTCTGTACAAATGAGTATTTTACGAGAAATATTTTGCATCTTGTCGAGTGGTAAAAATCGATAATCCCCCTCTGGAAGTAATGTGGCGCATCCTGGTGCAATTTCAATATTGCTAATAAATTGCTCAATTTTCCTATGTTGAAGCTTCATATAAAAAAACGATCAAAATGAAACTGTTAAATAAGGGTTTTACAGGGTGTTCTAAAAATTATAATTGGCGAAAAATACCCCTAACTAATCAAGTCTATAAAATGGAAAATGACTATGTAATTACTAGTAATTAGTGTAATATAGAAACCGTGGTTCTCTTCAGGTCGATGTAAACCAAAGAAAAACATTATAAATTTTTGAACAGCTGATATGGTGATGTACATAAGCTTCGAGCCACTTCATTCCCAGAAAGGGGCATTATGTATATGGGAGAATCATTATAAAGTACCCTATAATATTTTTGTTTGATACAGATATGTTTGAACACATCAAAGTCTCTATTACCATATAAAAACGACACAATCCGATTTATTGATATGTTAGTCAGCGCGGCAAAAAAAGGAAAGGGCAAATTAAATACCGTCTTGGTTTTATTTTTAGTGCTACTTAAAAATCAAGTTCATTTTGCTTCATTGCATCCTCGGTACCAAGTCTACTCCATTAATGGACAAATTGACCTGCAAAGCCTAGTACTCATAAATGATTTAAAATGATTATAAAATCCAAGCGAAAGGTTGGACCCCTGACACACACCTCAGTCAATACGATAATGGCTAGAAGAAACGGTTGAATAGGAATATGCATCCATAATGAAGTCTCGCTACCCTTTTTTCCCCATATAGTATCTTCTGTAGAGTATAGGACTACTGGGTTCCCAAAAACATTGTACATAATAAAAAGTCAGGACAACTCCCCATCACAAATTCTTTATTAAGGTAACGAGAACGTTATCATATGTATCTTCAGAGTTTGATTGGGTTGTGGAAAATATACATCGAATACAGAAAATGGTAATGAACATTCGAAGAGATATGCTCATTTCACTGCACAAAGCTTGTAACTTAACACATTCTAATTGATATTGACATAAATTAATGATGGGCTTTATAAATTATTTTGTTATATATCAGATTCATTTTAATGTTATTTGTTTTATAACTTTGATCTGAAAATGCATTTTTCTTACATTAGCACTTAGACGGCTTGGATTTGAATGAATACTTATATATATTTGCGCGTAGCTGTCTAGAGGCGAGTACGCGGCTGAATCCACATGACTCTGACAAAAGAAATCAATCAAAGTTGCAGTATGCGTACTTGACTACATGATACTAAAACTGTCCATTTTCCAGGACTAAATAAAGCATCTCAGAATGCACAGAAAGCACCATGGTTTTCAAAAAAATCCGAGGGGGCATGCCCCGAACCCCCCTAGCACTGTTGTGAATCCACATGTATAGAGGGCTAGCTACGCCCCTGATATATCATACAGTCGGAACCCGTTGGCTCGATACCTCAGGGACCGGCCAAAGTACTTCCAGTCTTTGTGAATATCGAGCCAAGCGGGAATTCTTACATAAAAGAAGTAAAAAGAATCAGTCCTCAACATCGAACCAAGATCGAACCAACGCGGAAATCGAGCCAAGCGATATCGAGCCAACGGTTTTCGACTGTATATACTTATATAACAGGTATTTTAATCTTCGTTCACCTACGCTGACTGATTTATGTTGTGTAAGATAAATAATTTTGTAGAGTAAACACTAAATTTTACAAAGTATTTCAAAGAAAATTTAACAGAACGAGAAATCGTAAATGAATTAAATCTTAATACAGGGGCTATTTTAGGATGTATTTTTTGTGCTTCGGAAAAACACATTTAATCGAATTAAAAAAACGTGATATATCAATTTTCAGAATTCATAGAAGTGAACATCTAGTTCCTACTAATTACGGTTGAACGGAAGCTGAATTTATTTTAGAATACCCTTTTTGCCCTAAATTGTTTCTCAAATCTTACTTTAAAATAAAACAAGCGATTTCTATGCTTGCAAGTAAATATAATTCGTGATGAAATTTTTATTGCATGCAAGAAAATATAATTTATTAATGATATCAAGGCCCCAGTTTCAGGAAGATTCTCAATTTCCTACACAACTGAGTACACTGTTTAAAGGGTTACAATCACAGTAACACTTGTTTGATGCATTTTTAAACGTTTAAATGTTTAATTATTTACTCATTTGACTTTAATAACCAAAACAAACTAAGTTTTATCATTTGTGTACAGTTTTAAAATATTACCGATAATAAATGAGGTTTTCAGTTAATAGCTACATGACCACAAAAATTCCCCCGTTCCATAAAAAGTCAATATATCGCTACTATATTTTTTTTTCTGTTAAAATATAAAAAAACATGTTTTGCATCAAGTGTAAACCTATTTACACTTTAATTCAGTGTATTATGTTAATAGTAATGAAATACTGTCTGGTTCTTTCATTATATTATTTCATCTCTTAGTATTTGAAGTAAATTGTGAGCCATAACTCCCTTTATACGATCATAAAACATGATAAAAAAAGAGACACTTGGGCGAGGATTATTTATAAGTGTGTGCCAAAGTTGAAAACATTATAATAATTCACGAAATTATTTGATTATTTAACCTGTTGTATGATGCATACAAAAAGCGTCCCTGACAAACTCTCCTCCTCGACATACGTCTTCTGGTAACACACTTAACTCTGGGGACTACTATGAGTCTGTTACAGAGATAATGATGTGAAATTAAAACCAAGGGAGCCTTATACTTGCATTTATTGGTAAGTTATCTTAAGTAATTGAATACATGTTAGGAAAGGTAATAAATTGTGAAACATTGTAAGCTTTATGTACGAGTCCTCGTCATTATTGGAGTTTATGAGATTCATTTCGTTTGCAAAGTGGCGTAACTGCTCTCAGAAGACCATGCCATCAGATAAACCAAGATAATAGCTAAATCTCTTTTCTATGATCAACGCCAGCGGAATAAGTATTGTATGCTCGTTTTATCCATAAGTTAAATGCGATCGAATTTAGAATCAGAACTTTTGTGATGGTTTTTGTATTAACAAAATATGGAATAATTGAAATGTTATTGCATAACATTTCATACATAACATTTCATAATATTTATTGTAGTACAAGGCCTCCGGCCCAAAATACAAATATCAAACAGTTATATATAATAACAGTGACAAATTTATGCATGTAGTATAAGGCAAAATACTTTACAATATTGTTTGCAACTGATATAACATTATGCTTATTGTAAGCTGATAATAATAATTATGTAAATCGATTAACCTTGTGTCAAATAGGTCATTATCCTAATGATATGAGTCATTATTATGATTGGGAGGGGAAGATTTAGCCCTACTGCTCGTTGAAACTCAATGGTGATGCATATCAGTGTTTGTATTTTCCTTCTTTTTGCATCATAAACACAGGCAGATGTTTTTGCTTCATGGTTTCGATTCCGGTAATCTTCACTTTCACGAGACAAAAAATACATTAGCATTTTAAAATCGTCATCATTAATGGAGTTGTTTAAGTAATGGAGTGCTACAATTTTATAGGCTATAATAATGCTTCACAAAGAGCAATATATGCTAGTTAACATCAATATATCTTCCAACGGATATTTCAACAACAGGAATTAAAAAAAAATCGTCATTTTGCCAAGTATTACAAATTACACATTAAAACACTACAATCAATTTATAGTGTTGTTATTATCTTTATTAAACGCACAACTTTTACTAATGTACCAGCATACATCTGAGGTTGTTTTTTATGGAAACTTGCCGAGTTTGATTTCGTTGATTTTAAAACGGTGTATACATACCAAATGCACGTAATGACATCGTGTGTATGCTTTGTTTGTTTCAGCAAAACCACTGTAGGGCTGAGCTATATATCATTTGCATTTACATTCCATTAGCATTATAAATAACAGTTTCTATAGTTTCCCGCACAGTTCATTACTAAAGTAAGAGATGCAGTTAATGATAATGGTCAGTGATATTCTTACTGCGTTTTTAGTAAAAAGAAACTTGACGCTTTGCATTCATATCTCCAACAAAAACATGTTTTGGAGGGTATATAGAGGTGAGTGAGCTCGTCGCTTGGTTGGTCGTTTTTTTAGACGATAACTCATGAAAAAGTCGACGGATATAAATAGTGTTTGGTTCACATGTTTGATAGCATAAACGTTCAAATTTGTTGCTGATTATCAATGTTGATGCAGTTATGGCCCCTTTTCAACTTAGAATTGCCAAAAAATGGTACCGGGACAATAACACGTGCACGGGTTGACGAATATAAATTATTTTGGTGCATATCTTTAAAACCATAATATACAGTTCAAGTTCGACTTTATTTACAAACTACACATTTGTTACGGAGTAAGCGCCCCGCAAATATAGAGTCCGGAAAATAACTCATGAACTGATTTAAATAATTTTGGTATACATGTTTTATACATTATTTTTTTCATTGAGTCAATGCCGACAAAAGTTTCGCTTGCACTAGCGAATGTCTGTGAAAGTGACCCTTTATATAGAAATAGATATAACCTTTTGCTTGTACTGACGAGTTTCCGTTTAAATTATACTAAATATTGAAATATATATATAAATAACACTTTCGCCTGGCACTGAAAAATTTCTGTGTACGTGACACTTAAATACGAAGCAGATGGAAAAATGCTTGCTTTAGTGAACAAAAATCTGTGTAAGTGACACTAAATATAGAAACAGATAGAATGTCTCGCTTGCATTCACGTTTTTATGAACCAACATTATGCATGTAATTGAAATATCTGGTATATGTTAAGAAGATGTATGCAATTTAAGATTTTATGGTCAAATATAAACTATGCGACGCTATTACATACTTTGAATACGAAGGGAACAGGCAATTCGCATAAAGATTAGTGCAACTAGTGCCAGTTGAAATAACATACTAGGTAATTGACGTCAGGGGAAAATGAATAAAATTTATTTCAAAATTAAATTTAATTATCTTATACAGTTAAGACTGATGTATTCAACCAATCGAACGGTTTAAGAATAGCTTTCTTAGTATTTAAATGAATATATATATGATACCATTCCTTACCGTAAGGCCTACATTTGTTGTTGTTTGTAAATGTTTACAAAAAGACTTTTTACGACAAGGATTATGCTGTTAAGGTAACATTTATGGGTTTCTTATAAAATCAGATTCCTAAGCAACTAAAACTAGAATATGATACGATTAAATCAACACAATCTTTTCAATGATCCCTGATAGGTGACTTTTTGAAATGATAATTTTTAGAACGGCCCACTTTCAATGAAAACCAAATGGACACTACTAATAGTTGGCAAGATATTTGTGTATACATTTTGTAAAGTAGTTTCCACTTCATCATTTGCATATATAATCACATTCTGATATATTGATACATTTAATGACCGCGGACGGTAAGAATGAGATGGTAAGTTTAAATACCTTCTTGAGTTTCTTTTTATTGATACTTAAAGGGGCACGAAAAAGGGTGATGCATAACACACATTTAGTAGTCGAAAATGCAAAACTAAACCATGTTTAGAAGCACAATGCAAGGGCCAAAACGAGAATGAACTAGAGACAAAAACATATAAACAAGACATACACACACAAATATAAACACCACAAAAAGACAGCACACGCATAGAAATAGCTTTACCGATAAATAAAGGGATTACCGCATAAGAACGGTCAGTGAAATATGGGTCGAAATCAGAAAGTCTCGCCTCTATTATAGCAGACAAGTACGAGAACGATGTTAAAGTAATCCTCTCTCTAGAAGGACTGAAATATGGGAACTTTACGTCGAGACATACATAAATACTTCAAAAATAAGAATTCAGAGACATTGCTTATTTCAGTAGACGAAAATGGTAACTTAACATTTCTTATGTCATTTACAAATGCTGAGTTGTCTGGTCATTGATATTTTTGAGTGAATCCTTTTATAACTGTGATCTAAAACGACACTTGCACCAAGAACACTAAAAGGGTTTGAAAAATAAGTATAGCTTCACTAAACCACTCGGTCTGTCTACGATCGCCTACGCCGACATGCCGTAAGCCAAATGATTTCGTATAAAAAAAACAGCATTAAAGCTTAGGAAACGCATTCAGAGTGAGAAAAATCTTCAACGGATAACTACCTTAAAGATGCTACATTTAAGGAAAGTAGTTGTAATGCCATTTAGAAATATAAAAATCAGAATGAAAAGAAATGGTAAACTAATTTTCAGAATTCAGCAAAGTAGAAGTCTAGTCCTAATAAGGTTAAACAAGGAAGTTCATTGATGTTTCTAAAACTGTCGATTTATTTCAGGATAATTGAACATATCCCAACTTAAAACCACACAAGGCAAACTATAAATGCTTAAGTTAAGACAGTATTTAACTTTATAGTTTTTAACTATATTCAGGATTTGAAACGTATTATATGCCCGTTTTTTTATTGGAGACATATAACATTAGAATATAATATTCTAGGCAGTATCAACAACTGATTCATTTATTGGAAATACTCTGTTTACCAAAATGTAATAACATTTAAATTTCGAAACTGTATATGTAGAAATCAGTTCTATAACAAATAAACTTTAGCAAGGAACAACTTTTTTGTTGTTTTTTTTTAAGTTCAAGTTTTAAAAGTTTACCTTTGGTATTCCTAATGTAGTTAACCTTCGTTCTTATGTTTTGTTCTGAGCATACCTGAGCAAATGTCTTTGAAGCTTCAAACTTGTCTTACAATTTTTTGTGTCTGCTGTTTGATATCGCAAATGATACGAATGATTTTTTTAAAATCACTTTTAAATTATACAAATTTTACCAAAATGATCATGCGTCAAATCTGTCTTGTCAAAATACTATGATTCGTGCCCGATCTGAACTTCGGCCTTGAAGCTACTGGCGATTCATGAGATAACATCTATAACCAGTCATTTATTGTACAAACTATGTTTTTAATATGTTGCGTATACTCATTTCTTATGATATTTCAAAGAAGCGCTTTTGTTTATCAAACCCGCTGAATGTTATACCGTTCTTTTCGCCCCCGGTAAACAATCTAGTCATAACGATTTCTCTGGAGGCTAATTTGCCCCTGTTACATAGTAATGTTACGTCAGAACAATTATCATGTGACATAGACACCAAGGGAGCCTTAAACGAGTATTTATTTCTGAGATTGCCTTAAGTAACTTAGTAAACGTAAGGAAATAAAATCATTGTCTAACCTAGTTAGCTGTAAGGCAATTTCACATCGTTATTAGTATTTATTGGATAGTTATTTCGCAAAGTGGCTGAACTGTTCATAGAAGACCACGCCATCAGATATACCACGTCTGTAGCTCAATCTGTTTTCCTGTATGTAAAGTTATAATTGTTGTTGTAAAGAACTTATGAAGCTTTGTGCTGTGAGAAATAATTATGGTGTGTGCCGACATGTGTTCAAAGGATTTTTTTTCTGCCGATTCTATTGACGGAATGAAGCTGTCAATAAAGTTTTGGATTGCTTGTCTATGGAAATGCTTGTCAAATAATGGAAGTACCTGTCAATGGAAATATCTGTCGATGGAAAAGCCTGTTCACGGAAATGGGCATTGCTTGTTAATAACTTAAAAAGCTGTCATTGGCAATGCATTTCAATAAAAATGCCTACGCGGTGTGCAGAAATACAAAATTATACTGATGGTTAGGCCTTTGTCTTAGCAACACCACTACAAAATACTGGGCTATACATTGCTTTCATGCATATTCCATTAGTATTTTGCCTTCAGACACTACTGTGACATTTCACTAAAAGAAGCTCTAAAATCGAATTACTACGGTAAGAGAAATAGTTCGTGAACAATGATCTAGCATATACTCCCTTCCTCCGTAGTCAAAAGAAAATCGATGTGCCGATTTACAATTTTTGTTTGTCAACAAAGGACTCCATTAACTATCCAATTCCGCAATAAGACATTTTCTGCCTTGAATTCGACGGATGAAGTCAAAAGAGGTGTAAATAACACTAAATAAAGAACAAAAAGGAAAGCTTCTCGCTTTCACTCACGAAATTCTGTTCCAACAGTGTTCAGTGTCTTGACATACCTCCTCCTGGCAGAAGTATGTTCGGTCTCGTTACGTAGACGTTTGAGCTTTAAAATGTTATTGCATGAGTAACAATAATGCAAAGAAAACTAAATGGAAATTAAGCATAAAAGCCAAATTAAAAATAATGTGATCTTGTTTAATGTCTTAACAATGCGATTTAGTTGGATTTAGAATGGGACTTCGCGAGCAACATGCATAAAGGTTACTGTTTCCAAAAGATATGCGTTACCAATATCAGTTGAAATAAACGCAGGGAAAAGATGTCGGGGGAATACGAAAAGGAAAGTGATTGTGAAAATAAGTTATTTTCTATGGTTGAGACTGTTAAAATTAGCCAAACGAACGATTCAGGAACAGGTTTGTTAAGTTATTATTAAGCTTAGTGAGAATATATTTTGATACGATTCATTTATAATAGTTTTCTGTTTTTAGTGGTTAATATTAACAATAAGCTAAAAACATATATATTGTGACACTGATTTTGCTCACAAAATAACTTTCCTTAGCAACTGTTACTAGAAAACGATTCGGTCATATCTACTAAACTGATAAATATATATTTGAATGATCTTTTTGTTGAGATTTTTAAATGTATTTGTTTTTGTTCAGCGTGTAGATGAAGCCGATTCATATCCATATTATTGTCATGGCGCACCCGCGAAAACCTTGACACATTTTCACAAGCTATTTGTGGATAAAAGAATCATCATATCAACAGTTTTAATGACGTAGTTAATATTTCTCAGTTGTGAAAATCTATTTTAAAGCTATTAAATAGCTTTTTGGTCAGTTTACGCAAATACTTAGTTATTTAGTCGTTCACTCGTTGAGATGGCGTCTTTTAAATTCATTATAGAACTTCACATATACTTCATCTATGTAGAACAAGTTATGATTGGTAGTCACCCAGGACTTCTCTGAGTAAGATAAACGAAGTAAATGGTTCATGCTTGTTCATTGCTGAAAGTATTTTTTTATATTTAATTTTATCGTCGAAAGCATAATTACAAACATAACATATTCGGTACAAACAATTGTCAGTAAATTCAATTGACGAGTTTATTCATTTATCAATGAATAATGGAATAGAGCTCTACCCGACTGTAGTCCATGCTCAAATACTGGCTATTTCCAATCCTATATAATGCAAACAGTCAAGAACAGATCTGAAGTACTTATTTGTGATAGTTGATATTTATCTAAGGATGTTATCGAACAGGTTCACTCGAATTGTGACATTTGATTGAGATGAAAAATGATAGACCATTTTTCTCTATTAGATGATGTTAGATCATTTCCAATATGGCTTCGGTCTTGTGTTGTGTATCAGGACGCAGGAAAGCGGAAAGAGATATTCGCATCCGTACTAGGCTACTGTATGATACGGATTAAAAAACACTGTGTTAAACGCAAATAATTGTTTCTGTCCTCATCTTTTTAGTGAAAAATTATGTTGCGAAATGTTACTAAATATAGCAGCATAATTACGTTTAATCAAATTTATAGCAGTTCGTTTATCTGCGATGGTTCACAATTACCACATTTTTTCTTCTTGGTAAATTAAATCACGAATATTTTTTGACATTTTTTAATATCGAGATAAGACATAACCATTCGTATTTGTTTGAATGAATTTGTATGGATATAGATACATTGAACGAAAACAAATAGGAAAAAGAGGTTGTTAATTATAATTTGGGTTATCAAACAATACTAAACCCGTCCTGTAAGGGACACTTTAAGAATAATTTCATCAAAAAAGTAGCCAATATATTGTCAATGCTTTTGTTTTTAAACTTTTACATTTTGTATCTGAGTGTCGGTGGAAACGTGTGCTTTAAAATTCGGTGAAGTTAAAGGTTATGCTTTTAAGTGATACGACATAATAGCTGATAAAGGAAAACCCATCCTAATGGACGATAATTTGTTTCCCTTTAAAACAGGAGTTTCTATTGGAATATATTGTTTCGTTTGCAGCCAGACGATCACATAAATGATACATTTATATGTCAAGTACATCGAATACATCATGATACTTATGTTCAAAGACGGTGTTAAAAAACCCGAATACACTTAGAAAGACACAGTTGACACGTGTAACTGTCGATACGTATAACACCTGTCACATGTTACTGTTGACATGTGTTAATTGCGGTATGAGGTATATTATTGCACTGAATGTTTGTCCACGCAAGAAGATGAAACTTTTGGATGCAATCCTTGTTCTAATGTTTACTAGAGTCTTATTCCATTGCAACAATACTATGTCGAAGGGTGCAAAGCCTAAAACGATTTTTACATGTAAAGTTAAAAAAACAAGATGGAACTGCGACATCTTATTCGATATTGATTTGGTCTATACAGCCCTGCAGCGGGTTACTATCAGCATGATTGGCTTTTTGGCACCGTCGTTCACATACGTCTCTATTATATTATCTATATCTTTTCAGATGGCCTCTACTGCAATGCGACATGGGACACGATATTGTGTTGGCCTGCGGCCCGGGCGGGAGTCACAATTCGCCTTCCATGTCCACCACTCCCGGGCCTCGATCCGGATAGTAAGTCGCGTTCTGTGTTAGATGTGATTTACAATTTGTTCGAATGTGCTTACAGACACAGGGCAATAAATCTTTGAATTAAAAAGAATATCTGTTATAACTATCCATTAATACGTTGGCATCACCTATACATCTATTTTACTATTAAACTTTAAATACGAAGTCCAATCGTGTACGTCAAAGTATATAGATTTGGCAAGTATAAAGTTATCATCATCTTAAAAAAAATCTTCAACGTACTGCTGTAAAATATTAAAAGAACATATATGGTAACACCAGCCTTTTCAGCTGAAAACAAAACAGTGTGGCGGTGCCCAAAGTGTATTGGAGGTATTATTTTCGTTCAATGATTGAATATAAATCGTTATACATGTGTCTTGCTACAAACCAAATTTCACACAAAGTTGCAACAGCTTATGTAGCCCCACAGAATTATGGCAACTACATCTATCCACGTCTCTTGGCATGCGCAATACTTCCAAATGATGAAACAGTTATACTAATTTAAATCATAATAAACATTTCATTCTGATTTAACGAATTAAATAAACGGCGATTTTGGA
Source organism: Mya arenaria (assembly GCF_026914265.1). Lineage (NCBI taxonomy): Eukaryota > Metazoa > Mollusca > Bivalvia > Myida > Myidae > Mya > Mya arenaria. Next base: position 28,127,000 of record NC_069122.1, read on the forward strand.
AAAAAAATGCCATTCCATTGGCAAAAACTAATTTTGAACACTAATACAGGTGAACGTAGATGTAACTGATTCGAAAGGATCCTTTGAAATGATAATGATAGTACCACTTTTCCAGAGTTTGGTTATCGGACATGCGGGTCGGAGGGACGATGGGAGGGCAAGTTCCCGGGTGACTACAGCTTGCCCCGGGGATACACGAACTACACAAACTGTTACACGCCTGAAACACTCGACCTCTACAAAAAGTTTTTTCTCAACAAATCACCCGCTCAAAAACAGGTATGTGTGCCCGTTGAATCTTACCTGCTAAATATGAGGGCTCATGATATTAACTAAAGTTTGGAGTCTATATTTGAGACATTAGTGTGCACTACAAACATCTGTTGAGTTTGGTGTTTGTTAAATTTTTAAAGGTTACGAACAATAATTGTTTCAGCTTTTTTAAAATTCCGGGTTTATGTTTAAACTTTTTGCTACTGAGCATGTTTCTGTAGCTTTTTGCATATATATTGCATACAGCATTTCGCACCAGCTGTATAAAAAAACGACATATTATCATTTTCAAATTGATGAAAGTATTCTCCGTAACCAAAATGTGTTTTTAATGAACAATAAGTATCTAATTTAGTCATATTGATCCGCGACAATCTTAGATAGACTGGTCTTGGAGTAAAACTTTTAACATCGAAAAGTATTCGGCATTAACATCAAAGTTATCAATAAGAAAATTTAATCCTAAATTATTAATTGTAGATTTTATCTTAGTCGCGCGGCAAGGGCCATTTATATTATTACAATGATCGAGATTATTCATTGGAAAGAAACATTTTTTCATAATCTTTAACCTGCATGTGATTGCCTTTTCCTTGCAAATGATGGATAATGGAATTTCTCCGAATTCACCATTACAGCATTGTTAGGGTTTGTTTTTGACACTAAGTAAATGCTTTAAAAATCGATTTTGCAGTTTATCACCTGCTTTAAAATTATAAACTCCTCAAACGTCTGACCCGTAGACATGAATAGGCACAATCATAATATTGAACAACGATAATTTGGTCTTAATAATTTTACTCGATTGAACAAAGACAGGAGACTATTATAAACCCTAGGCGCTTGATCATGGAACATCTTTACAGCACCACACATAATGCCTGAGTACATGAATACCGTAGTACGAAACAATATCTACAGGTTCCGATAATCGCATTATTTATATGGATATGGAACACATCGTTTCTAGTCTGTTTCTTTTTCTTTTCAAATATACAAACTTGTTAACATATATTTTCACACCCCATTGGATAGAATAATGATACATGGAGTTAATCTGTGCTTGCAGACTGCATCAGTGTTTAAAAGCGCAATACCATCAGCAAATTCAATCACATATATAGAAGTTCATGGTCTTTATTACAGAGTGAGCTGAAATCAATATTTAAAAAATAATATTAAAAAGGTAAGATTATGGCAACTCCTGTTTCAGACCGACTCTAACAGCAAACATTTGAAAAAATATATTATATCTAGCTTTCTTTATACAGGATAAGATGTTGCAATATATACACTGAATCATAATGATCATTTTACAGCTGATACTTGATTTAATGAATTTAACCCAGAATGCATCTCTATTCACTGTGTCAAAAGCTCTTTGTAATCTTTGAATGCGCACCACAAATTGGAACATTCGTCAAAAACTGTGTGACTAAAGTAATGCCCAGTAATTTGCTGGGTTAGACATTACCTAAAGACATTTATTCTAAGTATTATATAAATTTCAGGGAGACGGTATATGAGGATTATTATTTAATTTTAAATTATATTCTGAATACTCATTCAACTCAATCGAAAGCTTCCTCTATAGTAGATACTGTAGGAATTATGTTACATGGATCTTGAGAACTGTTTCCATTAGAAATTTAAGACAATTTAGGGCCTTAATTACTCTTCCTGTGAAAGGAAATCTTTTAATAAACTCATCTTTTTGTTAGAATTTCTCGTTACTTAAGACTCTTCTTATCACCGTGTCTGAAAGGTAAATCATAAAGCAGACTTATTAACCGAGATTCGTATTAAATTCCTGGAAATGTGTGTAATATGGATTTGAATAAGTCCCTTACACACCATATATTATTGACGTTTGCGGTCCGTTGTTTTTTATCAGCGGCCAAAGCAACACAACTCTTAAATATGCCGTAGAGTTTAATCCTGTGATGCAATCCATAAGTCTAAAACAAATTCATTAATGTATGGGCTCATTCTTTTGATTCTAATCCCATCATTCATCGGTTTATTTATCTTAATGATTCTGGTCTGTCTGTGGTGTTTGTATTTGTGTATGTGGTGTTTATGCATCTGGTTCGTTGTCGATTGAACCCTTGTCTTTGCCTTAAAACAGGGTTTTCTTTTGAACGTTCGACTTCTCGGCTTGTCCCTATGGTTTTCATTTTATTATTTCAAATATTTAGCAATCCGTCTTATACAGATGCTGAAGGGCGTTCTCGATGCTACAAGGACTATGTGGTGTTATCTATAAATTTAATAGGACCTTTTATCTTTTTTCAGATGATTAAGGATGTTCTACATGCTATAAGGACTTTTATGCTGTGGTATAATCCACACATATAAAACATTACCATAACGAATGTTTTTTTTAACAAAAGACTCTTCTTCATTTTCAGATGATGAAAGACGTTTTAAATGCTACAAGGACGATGGAAGTCGTCGGATTATGGCTGTCTCTTGTTTCATCCCTTATTTCATTATTCATATTTTGCTACTTTAGGTAAGTGTGCAAACATGCAGATCGTTATGACAGTTTTTACTTTCACCTATATTCATGATGCTACTACATTCAACTATGTATTAAACATACATCATAACAGACTAGTAATTTATTTCATTTAACCTCACGTGACCATACCTCTATAAAATACCTATAGTGATAATTAGTTGTCCCGTTATGTCTACCCTCGCGTGAAGTCCAAAAAAAGATTTCTTGCTTTCCTCAGCGCGTGAGGGCAATTGACTTTTTTAAAGTGTTAGTAGACGCTAAGCGTTTCGCAGTCTTAACGAGTGATAACAATATTTGTGCGATGTACAAATATATATAAGATGCCATGATGGGTCATTGTACATAATGTTAACGCCTCGGTTGACATTATCTTTCTCGGGTTAAACTTACATTCCATCAACCTCCATGGGATCTGATATTTATATAATAGCGATACATGAAATAATTCAGATTTCTATCGCGAATGATGAATATCATTTCTATTAGAATTGTCTATTACAAAATGAGGTTTTTTGATGAATGATTATCATAATGATACACTGTATGTGTTAATGATTGATGATTTATTAGATATTGTTAAATTTAAGTACATCACATAAACCATTAAGTTCTTAAGGTTTTGAGTACAAACATGTACCCAATTAATAAAAGTAACCAGCAGACACGTTCTTGAATATTTTCGATGCTCACCTGTTCTTCAATATTAAAATTTGAATGTTACCATTCCAAATTATTACTTTTGATCCAGAACTTTAGTTAAAAGGCATTTGCCGTTAGAATCATCGCACATTATTGAGACACCTACATCTCTATTTCAGGAGCCTAAGATGTCATCGAACTCGGATACATCGAAATCTATTTCTGTCCATCATTGTTCAGGTCTTCATACGTCTCATCGTGTACGTGGACCAGTTCGTAGCTCGCATGCAGGGAGGCGAGATTGGCGGCACATCTAGTGGCTCGAGTGGAGCGATTTATGACACGGTATGGTCGTTAACTAATTATTGTGCAAACCTTCAGGAAAATAATATATACATTATACATTCTATTGTTTAGTCGGGTGTTGAAAGGGTTTTAATTTTGATACTGCATTTATTGATGACTGTTGGAATGTTCACTCGTTTAGTATCGTTTGGTAATCAGGGTTACTATTTGAATGGGATTTCAGACCTTTTCTCTGTAGTTTTCATTACATCATTGACTTTACAAGTCCTATCGATGAACTGCAGTTATATGGAAGAATTTGGTCATTCCGAAACATCTCGCACCCAGGATGTTATTACTCGCCACAAACTCTTTTCTACGTGTAACTAGTAGCTTTGTCGATAGGTAAAGACTAAGGCAGACGCCTTTTCGTACCTTTATATAAAATGGCGGGCATTGGTTGTGTTCGACTGTTTTGTACGACTATAAAATACATATATAAAGCTTTAATGAAGCTGTTAGAAAAATGTATTGTTCCAAATCAAGTCGGTAATAAGGCAAGATTCTGTTATATTTTGTAGACCACATCGTGCCTGTCTTCATTGTTACCATTTTGAAACTGCAATACTGAAGCTGATACTCTACTCCCCGAGTGAATACAATACCGACTCCACTACGTGTATGTCGATGGAGAGCATGTAAAGTTTTATCACTATTTCAGCCGGTGCTCTGTGAGATCCTATACTCACTAGTAGAATACACGAAGACTGTCTCTTTCATGTGGATGTTGATTGAAGGCATGTATCTCCACAACCAGATAGCTGTCTCAGTCTTCTCCAAGAAACCAAACTACGTCGTCTTTTATGCAATGGGTTGGGGTATGTGTCACGTTTCGTTTCACTTCTTTCTGTCATGTATTCATTGTTGACCTATATTAGCTATACAGCAACATATGTTTAAATTTAAGTTGATAGCTATAAATTTTGCGTTTGCCCATTGCCATTAAACCGGGTTTATGTTTAAACTTTTTGCTACTGAGCATGTTTCTGTAGCTTTTAGCATAAATATAGTTATTCGAAGATACAGTGGAATTTAATGCAATTTGCTGTGTTTAGTGATGCAGTTTCTTTAACTTCGTTTGTCGTACCTTAAGTTCGTACATTCAGTACGCAGGTATACATTGTTCATTTCCATAAACTACTAAACATATAAAACGTGTATTAAAAGAGTATTAAAGCCAGGTTACATTGCATTATATATAAAAGTATTCATGCAAATGTAAAGACGTAATTTGTGGTTTCATAACTATTACAATCATACATATAAACTACTAAACATATAAAACGTGTATTAAAAGAGTATTAAAGCCAGGTTACATTGCATTATATATAAAAGTATTCAACATTCAAAGCAAAACTTCATTTAGGAATAATGTTAATACATTGTTGTTATAAACAATCAGTTTTTTATATATGCATATACCATTCAAGAAGTGGTTTCTTTTTGGGATATTCATTGCTCTGGTTGTTACAAATGATCTATAAAAGTTCAACTCATTACAAAAATGATATTTGATGAAAGAAATTTGTTGTGGTATTGCAATATATCTGCCTTGCTATGTAAACTGATTGTTATTATCAGTTGTCAGTACCTAAAGACTGATTGTAATAGTTATGAAACCACAAATTACGTCTTTACAATATGTGGACTGTCGACGTATATTTTGCCCGCCAATCCAAAATAAGAAGCTTATTAGCCAGACGTTAATAGTTAATAGACATTTTTTTCCATATCATATCTCGCTAAGATGCTCAGTTTGTTTTACAAATCGACATATACGCCGTAGATCCCCGAGAGTATATGTAATTTACTTGCATCTAATGATGTAAGCATCTAATGATGCAATTAGACAGCAAACTCCATACGCCTCTAATTGCGCACGCAACATTGCGTGCTCTGGTAAAGGGGTTTGTAAGTATCGTAGATGGCAGGTCCTAATATACGTATTAGTAATGATTTTTCATGCCACGAGATAATATGTTACTTGTTAATATATTAGATAATTATATTTCATGTAAGTATTTGGATATTTGCATCGTATTTTGGTTATTTTTTTCCAAAAAACGAAGAACACTGAACTTACATTCTTCATGCATCATATCAACACACGTTTTTTTTAACACCCACTGTTTATTGTAAAATTAAATATATACACATTCCTCAACAACAATTTGTTAGGAAAAATAAAACAAAAGTATGTTAATTATTTTAGACGACATTTTGATTATATTTTTCAGGCCTTCCAATCCCAGTAACGGTGGCATGGTGTATAACGCTGGCGTTCACTTATAAAAGAAAGTAAGTGTACGACTTGTTTCATTTTCGACTATTTTTGCTGTTTTGATGTTGTGTTTTCTGTCTTTAGCCATTTAGGAATCCTTTTCACAAATAAGCAATTTCTCTGATCATGATCTGACTCTATGTTAAATTCTAAAACCTGGTGACCCCACATGATGTTGGTATCATTGGAAAGAGTAATGCCTGCTGATCATTTATATGTAAAATAGATAACCCTAACCCTTCGATACGTCAAGAGCATTTTTGGTCTTGATGTCAACTGAAATAAGACATGTCTTTACCTGTTTTAAAGTTATTCAAAGTCAGAAAAACTTTTTTATATTATTTTGTTTCATTTTTACATTATATTTCCCAGCAAGTAAGACTTTTACCAAATCATGCGGCCACCAGGTATTCGAAGTTCTCATATTATAATATTTAGGTTTTTGACAGCTTTGATTGTAGTACTTTCTGCATTAGCAGTATCAGGTGGAACGCTGTTTGGAATCAGTTATTGGCATGCTTGGTTGCTAAAATGTACATATACATGTTTATATGCAAAAAATAATATAAGTATCAGATTATTGAATAATAAAATGATGTTTTATACGTCATATAAAACTAATGACCCTTTAAGCTTAATACGAGGAAAGTGTTAAGCAGTGTGGTCTTAATATAGGGTATTTTCATTTAACTGATCCAGCCATTATTAAGTGGGTTGAAACAGAACACGCATGGTCATTACTAGTATTTAGACAAAATAACATCAATCTGTTGGACCACATAATTTCAGTCAGTCATAACACTTATAGTAAGAGGATAACAATATATTTGCATGACAGTCCGAATTACGTAGTCGGTTACAATCGACAGAAATCTTTCGTTACATATATTTTTGCCAGATATATAATAAATGTTTTTTCTCTTTCTTGTTTACAGATGCTGGTATGCGTATTATTTTCTCCCTACAATTTGGATTATAGAAGTTCCGAGGATACTAATTATAGCGGTGGGTGTAAAAGGCGCCAAGCAATTTTACTTCCTTATCCTGTCTTAATATATTTCTTAAAAACTCTTCTCCTAGAGGAAGGTTGACACCCTCCTGTCGGCGTATACATTAAGAATGCCATCATCTATTTTTGTAGCGTGTAATTTTATAACATTTATTCTAGTTATCAAACATGCATTGCTGTTATGTATATTCAGTATTTACCAAATATCATATTTGTGTTGAGCAACGATGATATGATGATATCATCAGAAACCTATCTTTATCACGAGGAACCCCAATGTTCAGTATCAATGTGAGCTTTAGATTATGAATTGATGATCGATGGACACACGATTAATCAATCTTGGCAACACTAATCATATCATCTTTGGCATTTAAAGTTTTAATTAAATTGCCTTGTCTATCAGTGTATGAATAATTATGTAATTTCCTATTTGCAGATCAACCTACTGTTTCTATTGAACATCATACGAGTCCTGGTTTTAAAACTGCAAAACAGCCACACAAACGAGGCTCAATATATAAAAGTCAGGTAATGCATCTGCTTTCTTTATTCTCAACGATGATGATTCTACTGACTTGCCCATTTATAAACTAATACCTTTTTATATGCAAGTATGCACTGTTATAGTTCAAAAATACCAAATATGCAATTTCATCAAGGCTACTTCGGTGTGAATCAGTTAGTATTCATAAAGAAACGTATTTTAAGTGGAGTATTACTATTTTTTGCGTTGATCTGAAAGAACATTATCAATAGGTATACACCTATAACATGAAAATCAGCAAGATAGTTGTATATTTGATATATCGATTTAAATTTTATTAAAAAGTAAATGGAATATTATCTTTGTCGAAAGTGTGGATATTAATACTAAGTTGTAGTTTGAAAAATGATGCGTTGTGAATAAGGCACTGCAATCCTGTCTGTTTAAATGCATTCAAATTGTCTCTTTTCGTCAGGAAAGTGATATAAGCCAAATTGTTCCATCTACCAATACATGGGATCATTTTTTCTTCAGGAAAGCGATCAAAGCCGCCTTGTTCCTTCTACCATTACTGGGTATTACAAATTTCCTCGTAATGATCGAGCCTGACAAGGAACCGGTGAAGTTCGCTATCTGGTCATTCACATCACATTTCCTCACTACTTTCCAAGGGTTCATCATCTCACTTCTTTACTGCTTCTTGAACGGCGAGGTGAGATAGAAGGTCTACCTTAACTTAAATTTTCACTTGAAATTTCGCAGTGTATTTTTTGATTGATTGTTTGGTCCTTCGGGATTATTGAATATGTTTTATTGACTATTAAAATAGCATACGGCGAAATCTTGTGCTATGGTACAATTTAAATTATTACATGATTCGATATATAAATACAGATCTGATATGTTTTGCTCCTTTACATGGATATCAATTTGTCTTCGATTGAACCATTCTCCGGTCAACAGTTCACCTCTCTCGCTCTATAGCGTTATGGGAATATTTTCTTTTGTAAACAGCATAAAAACATTTTATATTGTTTTTCATATTTTGTTCAAATAAATTGAACAACGTATAAAACAGGTTATTCCTTTTTGTTGAGATTAACTCTTAATCAAGTATTATAAAACAGTGGTTTCATGATATTTTGGTAATGGGCAAAACTCTTGTCCCTTTGTGTTTGGGTTGACATTCTGAAATGTTCGGATTACATACCCTTGACCTCGGAACATGAACATTTTTAATCATGTAACTGCTATTCTCAGTTTTGGATTGTGTTTGAGCTTCATTACGCTCGAAAGTGAAGACCGGTGAGAGCTGATATGAATCAAGCTCGAATCTGTTCATGTGTAAATATTGGTCTTGGTGTCAAGACACTATATCCCTAGTGGGACTCGAACACATGCTATTATATGAGAAGCACACCTATACCACTTTACCTCAATACTCTTATTTGAGCATCCCCTTTTTGTAACAGTGTAAAGCTTGTACTTCATAAAAATAGTTGCAATCCTTTTAATTGCTAAATAGGCCTTCTGAAGTCACCTACTCTGGACATGAACAACTGTTTGGAAGCTTGGTCTGATGTAAAATATGCATGCCGCAGCCAGTTAACTTAACTGATGTTCATGCCTGTACTCCTACAATTTATTTATTATGTCTTACTACAAGGTTCAAGAAACATTCAGACGTCACTTTTGCATGACGGCACCCAGCTCAAATTTGGAAAACTCACGAACGTCCGTCCGTTTGTATCCCCCGCCGAGAATTAACACTGCATTGTTAGCACAGGCGACAGACTCTGTAAGGGATCAGTGTTGAGTCATATGTGCCGCTGTAGATTTGTGTTCGTATGTGGTATTCTGTGAGGTATGTGGTTGCGTGTGCTTTATGTTGCTTACATTGAGGGATTCTATTGTCTGACGTCCTAAACGTCCGCGGTTGTATACTTTCACGTTTGGTTATCCAATCAGAAGACATAAACTATTCAATTCATATATTTTTAGTTCAAATACGAAATTACTTGGACATGACCATTTCCCGAATACGATCTATTTCGTAACTATGTCACAAAAATAAAAATCTAAAGTTATAAAGGACACATAAGAACACGAATCGTCATTACAATATCATCCCTGCGAAGTACACTGATCACAAACCTGTCAGAATTACATAACGTATGTTCATTCGCTTCAGTGATTATCCGTTTGTGTGCTACTATGGCATGCCATGTTTAACTTGTTTCCATTTGTCTGTGTTTCGTAGGTTCAAATCACGCTGAAAAAGCGCTGGGATCGATTTAGGCAGCGTCGAATGGTGCATAATTCTAGCTTTAGGCGCCTGAGCAGATCATTTTCTGTATTTACCTCCCTTACCGAGGTACCTCATTCAGCCAATCAGGTACTGTTTTGTTAGCAGAATAGCCAATCAAATATTGTTTTGTTAACCTTTTAAACACTTGGGTTTTGTTAATTTGTTTTTAATTCAATTAACCACAGTTTTGATTAGTATTAAACTTGTCGGTGTTGCTTTTTTATATTAACTTAAGTTGTGCATTGTTTTATGTTTTGATTTTCACTGAGGTACCTCTGAATACAGCTTATATTTGCATGTGTGGTGCATTTTTGATGTTGTAAAATAAGTGTCTTTCATATTTGTAGACCTAGGCTTTCGTTGGTAAATCATATCAGTGGCATTGTTAAAATTTAAATTAATATTAAAGCAAAAGTTAACATTTTGACCCACAATGATTTGGTATGCTATTTTGATAGCACATTTTACCATATCATTAGCATTGATATTACTAATAAATATTCTAAATACTCTCGTGATGTAAGAAATAGTGCATTCATATCAAATAATGTTATATTTCAGAATCGTGCACAAAGCACAACGTCTAATGCTTCTTCGTTAAATGGTCATGGTGTACCATTGTTAAGAGACATCATGGCGAGGCAAGAATCCGGAGTGTAACCTCAATGGTGAAAGACAATAGTATAACGCTGTCAGACAAATAGAACATTTCGTTTCGAAGAAATGGAAAGGCCAAAATTGATATGATTACTTTCATGTTAGTTGTTGTCAAATGGAACAAAATTGAGAAGGCGCTTTCAAAACATATGTGGATTGTCTTCATACGAGTATTCAATGCCACTATGTTATGGATCTAAATGTTCAACATTTTAGGAGATGGTATCGTGTTAAAGCATAATAGTTTTTACTAGAAAGCCAAGAAATCTTTAAAATAGTAGATATGTATGTGTATTTGAAACTTGTCTCAAAATGCAATGTACAAGCAATGTAAAATTGCATTTTGCTTCTTGATGAACATTGGTAAACAGATTCAATTTAGATTTGAAACGTTTTAAAGGTGTTTTAAATGGCTAGACCGACAATTCTGCTCCGTATTGGCCGAAAATTGGATTTTTTAAAAGGCACAATTCGGAAGACAAATACAGTTATGGGATATGTGTAAGCACAGACGTGAGACATGAGAATCGTATCTTATGGATCATATTGGGTTGATTGAAGTGAATAAATAGTTGTGAAGGAACATAGGGCATTTATTGGAGTAGTGGATTAAGTTTCCATGGAACATGGAAGATATCACATGAGCGGTCGGTCATTCCATACTGAAATTGATCAAAACTAGCCTTGGCGACTGCTTTAATTTATTAGATAAGTTCTTATTGAGTGCCCGCGAATGTAGTATTCTATTTACATGATGAAAACTTAATTTATCATTTACATGTTATACATAAATTTAAATTAAGTGTTTATATTTGTTCAAACTTCAGACACATATGTAGTTAACTGAACAATATATATAGGTGACTAAGGGTACCGGTAAGGGATAATTACCTTTGCGCAATTAATTCAGTTACGGCACAATACTAACTCAGAGCCCACGGTCATCTGTTCATTATTATCGAAATAAATTATATAACGTAAAGATTATAGTGGTGTTTTGCTGTGGCTGCAATTAATATTCTATGAGGACTATCAATACACTCTTGGTTGCTCATATCCAGATGAACATCCACGTCGTACTACTAGCATGTCATATTCACACCTTACCCTTCATTACGTTTGTTCTAAATTATTATAAAAGGCCGATTCGTTGGGTGGTATTTAATTGTTGTCTATATCTGAGAACGATGAAGCTAATCGGATTGGATGACATATATTGCGGACGTATGCAGTAAATGACGTTAATAGTGTATGTACATAAGATTGGCTTAAGTTGCTTATTGAATACAACCCATGATATCAAGAAAAAAGCAATTTTGCTACAAATTAAGAATGTGCTGTATTGATGAAATGTATATGTTGTGTTTTAATTATCAATTAACTCGATTCAAAATATATATCCCGTCAACATGACGGAACACCTTTATATTGTATACGTTTATTCTTGGTTGTGTTATGTTTTGTATGCACGGGGCGAGTGTTTGTATAACATTTGTTTTAGTCAAATAAATAGGGCATTATAAAGTTTACATTATATAGACATCTGGAATTTAAACAGCTTACTGTGTTTACTGTGTGCGATTGTTCAATGTGACCAGTGACAATTTATTTTTGATGAACATGTATAAACAATTATATTTTGTTAAGGAAACTGACCACCCATAAATAGATAGTTTTTTGATAGCTCCATGAACCTTATAAATTGAATATGACCAAATACAGTTTTGTTGACGTTTGAAACGTATTTACCTACTTTTAACTGGTAAGTAAATAAACAAAAGAAAGAGCATCATACATAAAGTTATAATACTACAGTTTGTGTATTTCCTCTATACATCAACTCAGTTCGAACGTAAATGAAACATTGAGAATTCTTTGAATGCCAAAAACCAACAAGAATTTATTTGTTATATTATTTTTATCAAATTAGTTACAATTCGTGTTCTGCACGCAACCTTTTTATTAAAACCAATATAATATTGGGTAAATGGGCGTCTAAAAATTGATATATTCGTGGCTGGGATACTTTGAAAGTGAAAAAGGCTATTGTGTCGTTTTTTTAGTTTATCAATCTTTTTTTATTCTTTAAATGTCTTTCATTTGCTAATGATTCATTTGTTGATGAATAAATTCACACAAAAAGTGTTGCTTTATTGCTTATATATTAGTTACTATACATATACATATATATATGGGGGTTGTTCAAGAAGTTCGTAGACTTCCTTCATGATTTTTAAATTATATGACCTTTTTGTACATGTAGTACAGCCATGACCCCATGATGTTCAATACTGTTATCGAACTATACTAAGAGATTTAAGCTTAAACGGTTTAAAGAATCTTGAGCCGTGAACCTCGTGCCTTAACAAGAATGTTTATCTTCTTAGCTTTTCTCTGTTCATGCTATCATATACATCAGGGGCCATATTCATAAAGCAACCAAGTAAAGGGAGTAATTTAGTCAAAAGTGCCTTAGTAATATGCCATACAATCCTTATTATCAAATACTGATGTAAAGTTTTGGTGTTTGTGAGTGGCTTTGAAAACTGATTGTATGTGTTTTGGTTTACAATGGGAAGCCCAAAAGCTAAATTCAAACTTTTTGTTTAATGCTATTTAGATAAATTTAGAATGGGAATTCGCGAGCAATTTAAATAAAAATAAATATTACCACAAGATAATTTTTAACAGTATCAGTTAAAATACACACAGGGCAAGGATGTCGGAGAAATACGAAATGTTTTGTGTAACTATAAGATACGTGTTACCAGTGTCAGTTATAAAATAAAAAAAACAAGGAAAAGAAGTCGGAGGAATACGGAAAGGAAAGTGATTTTGAAAATAAATTATTTTCTAGGGTTGAAACTGTTAATTTTAGCCAAACGAACGATTAAGGAACAGGCTTATGAATAATCAACTTGTTGACATGTTTTATAATGCATATTTAGGTTCAGTGTGTATATATAGCCGTTTCGTATCCATATTATCGTTATGGCGCACACGTGATAATATTCACATGTTTTTCCAAAGCGATTAGTTGATACAGTCTATTTACGCTAGTATCGTTGAATCGAATGTTGTAAAATATTTCCAGGTAGATAAATAACTATTACTCGAAGCTAAAAGGTTTTTGCAAAGTTTACGGAATACATTACGGATTTTGCTATTAAAACTCTCAAACTAGCTTGTGACAGTCTCATCGCATCAAACAAGAGTTCCTGTGCTTCGTTGTTTTTGTCGTTCTCATGTTGAGATCTCATAAACATTGAACTGTCATCTTGTCCTTGAGAAACAGTTGCAATCGGAACTCACCTGGGCCTCGTTTCAAGAAAGACAATAAGGCTGAAGATCCTAAATCTCCATGCGTAATCGCGTTTTGGGCGTAAATTTCATTTCAATGAAATTTTTGTCCGATTATTTATCGTATATAGTATGCCCAAAGCTTTACGTGTGCCCCAGAAAACTCTTAAAAAGCGTCTAAATAAGGTTTACTACTAAGATATTCTGTTTTCAGCATGGCTCTGTGTTCATGTTTGTTATGTTAAGTACATTTCTATACGTATTGCCATTTCATTGTAATTCAATATAGACCTAACGTTCAGTAAGTTATGATACAATATACTTGTGAAACTTTTATCGTGGCGGGGCGCGTTCATGAGGACTCAATCCATTTGTATAACGTAGGGCTGGGGCCGACGAAAGCACAATTTAAAACATGAATATTCGGTACAAACCTCTCTCAGTAAATTCGATTGACGGACTCATTTGTGTAATAATAAATAATGAAAGAGGGCTCTACACAGCTGTGGTAAAACTTTAAAACACCGTATTAGGCCTTGTTTCAAAAACTCGACTAGACAACCACCCATGTGGCAATTCCTAAGATATATACAAATAGCTCGCGAGTGAAGAAATAACTACCCAACAACTGAAACTATTGCCTGTCCTATACAATGCATACATTTAAGATTCCAAAGCAAGTCCTCCACTTATCATATTTGTGATCGTTCGCGTTAATCTTAGGAAGGATATCGAACTATTAAATACCATTTGATTAAAAAGTATAATGAGAAACCTTTGTCTCAGTTAGAGGATTTACAACGCGGGCTTCGTTCTCGTTCTAAGTACCTTAACGCATGCAATGAGAATGGATGCACTCGTACGTATCAATCGACTATTATAGTATTTATCATAGCCCATACCAGTAAAATATTTGTGATTAAATTTAACGTCAGATTAAAACACACACACACACGCAGGCACGCACGCACGGACGCACACACACACACATACACACACTTAAATTTGAGAGAGAGACGAATTACTTCTTTTGCGTAATACTGCGGGAAGAGATATGCGCATGTGTACTGACTTCTTTGTGATAGTCTCAATTTGATTGTTCATTGGCATTAACTATACTTTTATTAAAAGCAACATTGTCAACGTCCCCTCCAACCGATTTGACAGATATTCTATATAAAAGATCATTAATTGACGTATTCAATTATTCCGCATGACCATGGCATGAATATCCATAGTGTGACCTTCGAACGCACGTCTTTTGAAGACGACACGGACAGAGTTAAATTTGTTTTGATGAAACCTCAGCAAATGTTAAAACATTTAAGCAACAAGAGGCACAAGATAAAAAGACAAAAGACATTGAACGGGAGACACAATATTTATGCGAAAAACTACAGAAACAAGCTCAGTAGCAAGTTTAAACATAAACCCGCTTTAATGGCACTGGCAAACCCTATAAACAACACAAACAGGCTAACGATGCATCAAAATAGCTTCCTTCTAATGAAATATTAAGATAAATAATTATAAATCAAATGAGTTTTACACGTTTAGTGCGATATTCATCGCACGTTTAGCAACCAAGGCATTCTTTTATATTGTAGCGGATATCAAACGTGTGCATGTATTAATACTAATTAAATTGAGCTCTTTCGTTAAAAAACAAACACACATTTAATACTAATTATTTGAGATCAGGTCTGGACCGGCATTTTTTTTCAATGGACGCTGATGTCATACAACTGCTTTTTTTATTAAAATACAAGATAATCCGAACCGATCGAACTACGCACAGGCAAAGAGAAAAATCAGTACCTGTATATGGAGTATTCCGTATTGTAAAAAAAGGTCAACATAATCATCCACCTGGAAATGTAAGAATGGCTTAAATAGAATTATACTCTTGCTTTAACTAAAACTCCGCGAGTCGGATGTGTCGCCTGACTTATTATTTACTGTCGACATTATAGCTGTTAGATTGGCATATTATTCATTTATAGACAATGATGTTGCCATTTAACTTTTAAGTGTAGGTGGCATTTGAACTAAAGGTAACAATGTTAAGCCTAACAAAAAATAACAACGAACATTAGTAAAGGGCAATCACTCTAAAAATATGGAAGCAAGAGTTACGGTTTTTATGCACTACACTTGCCCTTAATGAGATATATCTACCTATTAAGTTTCAGGTTGATACCTCTTATAGTTTACGATATATGCCCCTGACAAAATTTAAGCTTGAAAAGTAACAAAGGGCAATAACTCTAAACATATAGATGCAAGAGTTACGGTTCTTGTGTACTGCACTTGCCCTACATGAGATCTATGCAGCTATAAAGTTTCAAGTTGATACTTCTTATATTCTTCAAGATTTGCCACGGACAAAACTTTAAGCATGAAAGTTAAAAAGTGCAATTACTCTCAAACTAAGAAAGGAAAAGTTACTATATTTGTGCATTGCACATGCCCTCAATGAGATCTATCTACATATGAAATTTCAAGTTGATACCACTAATAGTTTACGAGATATGCCCCGGACAAGTGAAAACGGGACCCGACCGCCGCTGACAAAAGTAACCCCTATATGTCGCCTAGTCAGGCGACACAAAAAGTAGAGTGGGGTTACACAGGAATTACGCACATCGTCACGTCCACCGTCGGTTGGTTGGTCCGTTTGTCCCGTTTTTGTCCAGTCCATATCTTTCTCAGTTATGGTCGGATTATAAAACTATTCGGCAGAAAGGCCTGCCATAGCATGAGGATGTGTCATGCACAAAGCCGCAGTCCCTACCTTAAAACTCAAGGTCTCAACAACCTTCTGAACTAGTATGTTTTGCTATATAATTCTAACTGACAATAGGTTATGTCTGATCCATATCTTCGTCATATAATGTTTGGATTTTAAAATTATTTGGCCCAACTGACCACCATAGCATGAGGATGTGTCGAGCACAAGACCCATGTCCATACCTTCAAGGTCAAGGTCACAGCATGCTTATGAACTAGGTATGTTTGATACACAAGTTTTATTGAATAACAGATAATAGTTCGTGTCCGATCCGTATCTTTCTCATTCATGGTCGGATTTTACTTTATTTGGCAAAAGTTACAACCATAGCATGAGAACATGTTTCGCACAAGACTCGTGTCTCTAACTTCGAGGTTCAAGGTCACAGCAATCTTATGAACATAGTATGTTTTGCCATATAAACCTTATTTATGAAAGTTTGTGTCACATTACAGTACCAATATTTTACATTTAGTGAAACATGTTCCACTTGATTTCTTTAGTTGTACTACCCGGGTAGTATTACCGACACTTAGGCGTGCGAGGTATTAATCTCATTCTGTCATAGCTCTAGTTGGAAGTGTTTTAATGCATAACTGAAAAATCTCTAAAATAACCTCCTTTCATTCTTTTTATTCATTGATAGTTGCTATTGATTTTAAGGTAAGTAGGGCCAAAGTCATGGTTGCAGTAACCTTGAACACAAAAACCGTGTCCGTTTTATACCAAGAGTATGCTTGGGTATATGGACCTCCAGCTGTTGAATGTTGGTCATGACATGTAGAGTCTTATCGAATTTCAGAGTAGTAGATCAAAGGTCAAGGTCACCAGAATGACCAAAGTCAGTGTAATCTTTATTAACAGGTATTTAATTGACTAAACGTTTTGCTTGACAGATACAAGAAATTGACATTGTCATACTACACTAAACATATTGGTTGCCGCTTCAATTGGCCTTTAAGCAGATATGTGCATCCTAACCTTATAGGATGCATACACCTTTTACAGAAAAAAAAACCTCATCAACATTTAGAACTGGGGAATAACTAAACCTATTATTCTCTAATTTGTAAGAAAGATGGTAATAACCTTAAATTTCCCCTCAAATAGTTGGCCCTTTAATATTTTTACATATAGTGAAAACCACGACTAGGGACAAGGGCACGACCAGCATCGCATCCTTCTCTGTGTCTCAGACCAACGGGCTCCAATTGCCTAAATTTAAGGGAGTTGTGGCCTCTATAGGTGCTAGAAAAGACTCCGAGACTAGAATACAGCAGGAGTCTAGCGTGCGTCCCTCGGCTGTAGTAAAATCCTGGTCCTATCGTTTGATATTAACAATCCCAAGGCACAATTTAATTGTTCACAGAGGCAGAAATATGAACACATTCCTGGTCATAGATACTCAAGAGGTTTTCTTGATCAAACAGGTAATAAGTTTTGTATTATCTACAGATAACGCTTGCCTGAAGAACTCGTTTAATCTCGCCAGTACAGACGCAATGGTGTGGAGGTCAGGGCCGACCTATAAGGACATTCAGAGTGACGCTTACTGCCACAATATTATCAAAAATTGCAAAGTTTCAGCCTGTAGACACAGTGTTCAGTTCGTTCCGGCCTTTCTAAAGATAATAAGAATAATTTTAACAATGGTGTACACAGGGATTAGGAGTGTAGCTCTCCAGTGACAAAAGGCATATTGGTGAATGTCTCAGAGCGGTTGAAGGCGTGCTTGAAAAGAAAAATATAAAAATACAATGAGATTAGTCTTTATATCCGAGTTTGAACTGTTATATAGCGTGTTGTCAGGAACAGTAAATATATATATATGTTTTTGTTTTCGGAAATAAATAGCAATAGCATTTCGAGTAAACTCTATAGAATAATGACATATTACCATTGTTTAAGTTTATTCTAGCTGACTTATAAGAGGTCGTGGCTTGCATGGGTCAGTTGAATATCAATTAAATAACATTCAACCATTGAGCATCTAGGGGTCATTATATAGCACTAATTGACGTGGGATGTTTTACATACACATTGACAGTTTGAATTTAATAGTTGTCCTAAAAGAGGAAGTTTGTATATCATTTTGTATAAAGTGCCTGTAAAATACATGAAGTTTAAATAAGTCAAACATTTTTTATCGCCGGATAAAATATAAAATATTCATTCTGGCTTTCTTCTATTCGTTACAAAATATTAAGTAAGTATTATTATATATTTTTAAGAATCGATTTCTGAAAAATCAGCTCTATTTTAGGTAAGCCAATTCATTATTTTAATTCTAGTCAGCTTTTTGTTTTTATAGTCCATTATGATGTTGAGTCAAGATGATTTCAATATACTCAATATGTGTTGATTTTAACATAAACAAAATTAATCAATTCCCTATACCATTTGTTAAATTGTTACCTACTTATATTATTATTATTATTATTACTGGATAAATTACCCGTTTACAGGGATTCATTCATGTTTTGTAGGATATTATTCACCAAACACATCTTTTTTGAGAAATGTCATAAATTGCTCATAACGGAAATGATAAAACGTCATTACACGTTCATATAAGAGCTCTATTCTTAACAGATATTGAAATCCTCTTTGATCCGCTGGCGCGTGCACGTCGCGAAAAGGGCACGGGACACCCTAGGATGACAACTTTCATTTATAGTCTGATAAATGATAGATAAATTTCCTCTTTCGGCTTCAAAATGTCTTTTAGACACACCGAGGATGTGACGGGGTCAATCAATAATGTAACAATAATAAGGTGCGGGCAGACCATTACAAACTCAAAGGAAGGAAGGAGATATTGACAAAGAGTGCGTGTACATGTAATTATGTCTTTTTTCCATGGACATTTCATTTATTCAAACAGTAAGTACAAAGTATATACATATCAAGCAAAGTAGCATTTATACGTAAACATTTGCTATTTATTGTAGTTCTACTTTCTGAGTAATAAGGAAACCTAATTGGGTATATTTTATAGTCATTTAAAACCTAATTCTAAGGTAATAATGGAATGGTCCGATTTATAACAAATATCTGTTTCACATTTCCTTAAAAGATTTATCAAATTATTTGAAATAAAAAACAGGTCAAGTCTTCCCTGCTGAAAAGGGTTTAATCTTCTCCAAGTGTAAGTTTTTGTATCTCCATGCAGTTCTGTATAAGTTTTTATCAGAAATCATTTTAAGCAACCTTTTTATAGCTTGAACATTATGATTAATTGTTTTATAATTATTATAGCCTAATAGTACTTATCTATATTAATAAGTGTGTCTTTTTTGTCGAAAATCATACTGAAAAAATCTGGACACTCCATGTTTGGTGCTTAGATATTTGCTAACAAAAAATATATATCATTATACAGTAATTGCAAGCATAAGAAAATTCCATTAATGTCTTATGATACATTTTTAATTTTAACATTCAAATTGTTTCTGAGTAGAATGTATTTATGTTTTTGTATTTGCTGTTAAGATTAGAAGGAATATACTCATAGTAATGGACGTGTCGTCATTGTTTTGAAAAATCCATTGAAAACTAATTAACACCAGAATATAAAACCAAACCAAACCAGACTGATTATATAGACAAGCAGCATTTATGTTATGCCATACATTTATATCATTTACGACACAGCTTTGCAAATAATGACTGTAAAATACTACCTTGGAGTTCTAGTGGCTCTCTTCCCGTTCCGTTACAACCAAATTCCTGGCATGGCTTAATGAATGGACATTCCATACAGACTTGCTCATAGAATTCTTGTCACAGAAAGGCATATATAAACTGGCTACCTTCGTGTCAATGTTTGGGTTGCATTATTGTTTAAATATTGAAAATAATTCAAGACCAGAGAGTGCGTTGACATTTTTTGTTATTTATTCCTTCCTTCCCCTTAATCTTTTTTTAGTAATAGAACAGAATAGAATATATTTATTTACTAGAAGATCATAGACCCATATGGCCGAATATCATACAAAAAATGGCGAATAGTACAAAACATGTGTAAATATTCATACATATATATGCACTTCCGTGCACTACAAACAACATATAATATACCAACACTTACAATAACCAAATTTCAAGAGTACAATGAACGGAAATCCACAGACTTCCCCAGCATAATTTAAAATAGGCGCAACAAGTTTGTCAAGTAAATCAAGTCTATGTTTAACTGATACGCTAGTAAATTTATCAAGATATTTATTCATTTGAAATATAGCTTTAAGTGTTTGACTAGCTAATGTTGTTTGAGCATCAGAAAACGATGCCAGTGTACGGAAACTTGTTTGTAATTTATATTTCAACATTGTTGTAATAAAACTTCATATCCCTCCAAAATCGTCAACATTTATTAAATAACAATGTTTAGTTTTGTTAGTATTTACTACGACCTATTACAATATTCAAACAAATCATCTAAGCTTAATTGTAGTTCATTTTCAGAATTTGCCAATATTACTAAATCATTAGCATATAAAATAAGAAATATTTTAAACATATCAACTTCTATGCCATCAAAGCCTTTGTTTATAAAACATCTTCTTAATCATTTAAAAACATGGAAAAAAGGAAGGGCGACAAATTCACCCTGTCGTACACCTACCATACAGTCAAACACGTCGCAAACATTCTCTCTAACAATAAAATAAAAAGCTTTTGTGCAAGTTATAAAAGCACAATATAAACGTTTACCTTGGTTTAACATATCATTGATAATACCATGTAAGACAAACATGTTAGTTGCTTTAGTCTTGCAAGTCTTGATGCATGAGCAAAGTGATCCGTAATAAAAAAAATGGGGTCGGGTGACCATCCTCGGCGTATTAGGGGTGTAATTCAGTAGTCGGGGTCATTGCTGTGCGTAATCTTTTCACGGCACTGTCTGCGTTGCTTTAGAGTGCAAATCTGGCTGCCTGAGCAATATAATCCGGAATAAAACATTGGGGGTCGGGTGACCATCCTCAGCGTATTAGGGGTGTAATTCAATATTCGTGGTCATTGCTTCGATTTACCTGTTCATGGAACTGTCCGCGTTGTGTTAGATTGTACGTTTTGTACAAAAATGAAATAATTACGTTACAAGTCTAAGATGTTTTTTTTGTTTCTTTTTGCAACAATACCAGAGATATTAATATATGTTCATTACATATACATACATACACACAAAGAAGAATCGTCGTATATATGGTACAATATTGGAAATTACAAGAACAAGCAAAGAAGCTCAACTTTTTAGGCTGAAATAGTCTCACGACATTAAATAGACATTGTGAAACCATAGGAACCGAACGCTTAATAGAAATGGTGAGTCAATTATACAGAACTGAAACACACATAAATGAACACAATGAAACTACGCATTAAGTTCTTCGTTGAAACAGCGTATTGCAATGAATATTGAATTTAATTGTGGTACGTTTATTAACCGCAAGATAGCAATGTACAGGTATAAAGCATTTAACACGAGCGGAATTGACGTCTAAGGCACCACGAACAGCATCCGAAGGCGTTTAGTCATTTAGTTTAAACACTATACATTTTACAACGATTGTGAAGAGTTATGATAACATATACAAAGTCACTCTCGTTGGCACGATATTGCGCGAGAGTATGGTCTTATTGTTTGGGGCAAACCGGAGTACCCGGAGAAAACCAACTTGTCCGGCCTGGTAACCACTAACCAACCTTAAGTCATTTGAAGGTTGCACTACTAGACATCAAATCTCTTAACACCACGAAACAGGAATCTAGTTTTGATTGAAACTGTTAATTGACAGTAACCATTTGTGCAAGTTCTGTCAACAGCCACACAGCATCGTCTTATTAAAGCCGCTATCTATTTATTCAAGACCAGATAGACAGATTTAATGACCCAGAAGGACCAGTCAATAATTAACTACGGTGTAGACTTGGCTTTTTACACTTTTACACTTTACACCATCCATCATTTTGATACAAAGATGTGTTTGTGCATTTTAGTTATTAATATCGAAAATGTTTCTATGTTTATTTTGTATTAATTTACCATTATTATTTTTTTTATTTTTTTTTGGAAAAACATCATAAGGACGCTACCATTATCATATGACATATTACAGGGAGGTAATGAAACATAATTGTGCTATGATTATATGGTAATTTCATAAATGTGTCGCTTAAAGAACTTACTGTCTATATAAAATATATGTGAAAACTTATGGAACAGTAAAGGTCTGTACTGATAACTAAATTGATTTACTAAATATAACATCTATTTTAGCCACACCAATTTTATTATTTGTTCACCGGATTTGACTCATATATACTGTGGAAAGTGACGAAACAAATATTCCCAAAAAAACATTACATCAAATTAAGCAAAAACTGGCTTTGATATGTCTCTAACTACTTTCGGAAAAAAATGACTACCTCGTTTGGTATTTCTTAAACTTACCCTTATATGGAGGAATAAAGTGTTCATGATTATGATCGTAAATAGCTCTAAAGAAAATTGTGTTTCGCCTTCACCCGCTCAAGATTTGGGAAACTTTTAATTTTTCATTTTTTTCCGCTCGCCCCAATTTTTCTAAGCTAGTATCTGTCGAACAGATTTATGTTTGATTTGTTGTGGCCTAATAGTATTTATATGAAAACCTACAGAAACAAGTGAAGTAGTCGAAGTTTAAACACAAACCTCGTTTAATGACACAGGGTCAACGCAAAAGATATAGAACACACACAAAAAACAATCAAAAACGAGACACATAAAACAACAGCAAAACACTCAACAAACAACACAGTACATATATCCTATATAAAAAAACTAGGGGTGTTTGTCAAGGATTGTTTGGTACCGGTCTGGAGAGGTCAGTAAAATGTTAATTTACTGGGTTTTTAACATATTTGTATGCACAACCTCACTTTTATCCATACAATCCCGAATAAAGTAAAATAAACTATTTCACGACATTTGAAATGCATTGCAAAATCAGTTGAACCAAACGTTATCCACGTTCAAAGTAAAGTAATTTATTAAAATCCACAGCAAATGCAAACATTAGCAGAAGAAAAAATTCACTCTTCCGTTTGAAAGGAGAAGCGTTGGACTTATTATAGGTTTCTGAAACGTCTGTAAATAGCTTGATAACAAGTCTGTTGCAAATTGTGTCAATTGACAATTATAGTTCCCATGACACATCCTCCTTTAATAAATGGATCAGGCGTCGGTGTCACTCTATCTGATTCCTCATGCGTCTAGTTTTAGACATTTGTGTCTGAGAAGTGTGCCGGAGGCAATATTATGTCGCGCAACTGGATTTTTTGTTTAAATCAGTGGGCACTTGAAGGTGTTTTTCTCAACAAATATCGATGATGAAGCATTACATGCCTTAAGTTCTTGTCATGCACTTGAAATACGATGATCCGCAGTCGTTGCTCTATTTTATTTCTCCGTTTTTTTGGGGATAAAAAAGACGTGTTGACTTTTAAGTCGCTGTCAATTAAAAGCTTATAAATTTTGCTAAAACTAAAATGCCGTTGATGGTGCTAGCATGAAACTTAATTTTTTAAGCAATTTACCTTGAACGTAGACGAACGAGCGTTTGAATTCGATTTCGGTGCTCCCTCAACAGTTGATATCATTTAAAGTGACAGAACGCTGTATAGTTTGCTAAATCAATTCAAAAGACTCAAGGGCTAGACCAGTTAGACCAAATTAGTCCCGTCCTGTGTTTTTTACCTGATTTTTTCCTTTGTCCGCAGAGGTTTTTCTGGCTAACTTAAACAAAAAGGATACTGTGCCTTCGCCAGTGTCATTAAAATACATGTTTATTTTTCAGTAGTTTATATATTTCATAAGTATCATGAAAGGTCCGTTGTAATAAGTTCATTTTCCCTCCCACTAGCCTAAGAAGCGGACCGCAAAGAAATGAAAAGGTGAAGAACACTATGTTCCAAATATTGTCACATAAACAATTTTCAGTCAGCGTAAATGGGAGTTTGCATGGTAAGTTGATTTTTGTAATGAGAGCAAAATAATATATTTGAACAGGGTCAAAAGGGCAAATGTTCATACCTGCGAATTTTATCAAATGTATATAAGGAAGCATTTAAATTGCTACTTATTTATTTTAGTTCTTTGTTCACCAATATATTGTAAGAGTAAGTTTATTTTTTTTTAATTTGTAAACTTTGTAATGGAGCAACGATGGAAACGTGTGCCGAACGTCGGAGGTGATTTAGTTTTTACTTAGCTTTCATACACATTTTGTAGAACAATCAATGACAAAGAACAATTCATCCTGATAAATGGTGAGTTTATAAAACAAAAACAAAAAAAAAGTAGTTAGCTGCATGACGATAAAAAAATGTTTTCTTTCATTATATTCAGCCAAACATAAATTATGTATGTGTTAACCTTATATAACATAAAACAACGACTGTAGTCTATACCGGGCAAGTATATTTATCGAGTGAAAAAGAACGGGAATTCCCTGTGGATTTATTTTAATTACACACATTCAAAGATACTGACTTCATGCATCGATCACTTTCACGAATATAAATGTCTTTTGAAACAGCAGATCTACACCGACCATGTTTTTTAATTATTCTATCTGGTACACCCATTTCTGATGCTGTGGTCGCACCTACCGACCTGAACGAATGGGGACCATATTTAGAACTATTTAATTCTTAACTTTTAAGATTTTTAACAAAAATTTCTCTTGCTCTGGTGTATGACATGTGCTTTCCTTTTCTTTTTCTTAATGTGCTCCCGCTTTCTTAGAATGATATACATTTCTAAACAAACATCGTCTGAATTTTCAGAATGTTCAGACAAATTCATATACATTCGTAAACATTTTACTGGACAAACATCATTATTTGTTTTTGCAATTACAACAACATCTCCCTTTTTATATTGATCGGTTTTCGATTGTCTTAACAAAACTTCTATACAGTCCTCTTTAAACACTACATCAGAACATCTTAAAGAAACTACCTCGCTAAATCTACGAAACCCTGAAAAATTAAAAACAGATGTGGTTAGAAAACGTTTGATTAACAAACATAAGTCGTTTCCGAAAACTTTAACAATATTAACAATGCCGTTTTTTTCTGATTGGTTCTTTTGAAATGTGTTTTTTACCAACCGATCCCAAAATCCCTTCTTTTACATTCTTTACTAAAGAAGAAAAACATGGGTCTGCAAATCAGCTCATTTTATGAGCGTAAGAAATGCTACACACAACAGCATTTAATTTTGATTCCGAACAAATATTGTTTTCCATATATGAAGAATACAAAGCAACGGTGTAAACTGTGCTTTGAACAGCTTTAACGTCATATTTTTTACACCATTTACAAAACAGCTTAAAATAAGTTTCATAAATTTTGATAGTATTTGCAGATTTAGATTTTTTACCCAACTTCCTAATATTTTCGTGTGAAGATTTTAAATCCGGACGAACTGTGAACGACTCAATGTTCTTCCAAATGCCAATTATGAAAACGTCTGATAAAATGAATAAAATAAGGAAACATAAAAACATACTTTTTGAAATAAATCATTTCACGAAATATATAATTTAATTCCGCCAAAACAGACAATTTTTAAATAATTTTCGTAATATATATCCAATATATTCCTACATCACAATGCATTTTAAATATTAAATAACAAACACAAGTATAATTAAAACATTTAAGTTACCACTCTTCCAAAATAAAACCATCTCGATTTTTGCCACCGTTCAAAACCGTCTCAATCCGAGACACCAACAATCATTCCAGGCAAGACCGTCTCGAACAGAAACGCCGCTCAATTCGAACAAAACAGTCTGAAACAGAGACACCTCTCATTAAGCGCAAAACCGTCTCAATCCGAGACACCGCTCATTCAGAGCAAAACCGTCTCAATCCGAGACACCGCTCATTCTTAGCAAAACCGTCTCAATCCGAGACACCGCTCATTTTGAGCAAAACCGTCTCAATCCGAGACACCGCTCATACTGAGCAAAACCATCTTAATCCGAGACACCCCTCATTCAGAGCGAAAACCCTTACAATCCGAGACACCGCTCTTTCTAAGCAAAACCGTTTAAATCCGAGACACCTCTAATTAACAACCCGAAATGATACAAAACTTAACTCTAATTACACATCTCTCTAATAAAAGGAAAAGCATATCACAAAAAATAAAATAAAAAAGTTCAGAACTCAACCATTAGCTACAAATCTCACCGCTATAACTTTATTAGAAAACCGTCTGGACTGAAAATACACTTCTTGTTACCATTATTAGTAAATATGTTCTGCCCTTTTCTAAATTCAAAAATGTCATAAACGTAATCTTTCTCAGCGTAATTGGCATTGAACAACATTGGCCAAAACGCCAAGCAGGGCCACCGAGAAACAATAAGTGTTGCAGTTGCATTGCAATGCAGAACGTGCAAAATTGTCTTAGAAACCAGACATATTGGCGGGACACGCCAATTGTTACTATTTCCCCAATTCTGAGTAAAACAGTCAGCTGCTTCCGAATCGTAGTACATAAACAATGAATTGTATAGCTTAGTTTTTCTATTTTTATACGTTGCAAAGCGATCTACATAATGCTGACCTCAATGCTACGTAATAAAAAAAAACATCTGTTACTTCCCACTCGTCAGTATTTGAAAACTTATGTCGTCTGCAACTTCATTTAATTCCCTAGAATCCACTGAATACGCAAATCAATCCTAAACCTCAGGCAAAGGTCAAATATAATCAACGATTTTTGCTGTTACTCTACTTTGTACTACCACTCTGAACAATATGTAAACCATTTTACAGTTTTACCATTTAACAAATCTCCATAAACTTGTAAAGCAAGTTTCACCGCCCTTAATTCTCTATAAGTAGAACTTTTAACTGCTTCCTCTTCGGACACATAGAACGAAAAAACGCTGTTTTTGCAATTAGCTACAAAGGCCCCGGCTCCCATATTGGATGCGTCGGAATAGACTCAAACTTCGACTGGGGAATAGGGTGATACCAATCTAACATTAGATTTTTATAAATTCACGAGCCAAAATTCCAATTCTTAAATAGACGGATGTCCTTCGGTAGTCTTAAAGCAAACGTCCCAAGAACTGCGACTCTATCAAAATGTACGAAAATCTAGTCATTAACCTTACAATGTTTCCCAAAATAGGTTTCATAAAATGTATTTACCCACACAATTTGCTAAACACCTCGCTCTTACTGTTCCATAATTTTACAAGACATGATCAATGTTGCCTAAGCAATATAACACTCTTCTATCCGGAATGCTAATACAAAATAGTGTACTATTCCAAAGAATGCCTATCCATTCAATGTGTTGCACTGGAATCATAACTGACTTTTCAATATTAATGACAAACCCAGCCTTAATTGAACAAAAAGAAATCTGTCAACGTACTTGCTAAGGATGTGTTTGTGCCCCACCCGTCGTCTAGGAACATAACAATCTTAATTCCATTTATTCTCCAGTATATAGCATTTTTCTTAGAACTTTACTAAATATGAAGGGGGCTGTATTGCAGCAGAAAGCTAACACAGTAAAACAATAGTATTTCCCCTTTACAAAGAATCTTGAGAAAGTTTGATGCGCAGCAAAACTTCAATGTGGTGATAACCTTGACTAAGATCAAATTTAATACAGTATGAATATTTCGCAAAATATTCCAACCCGGTTTATCCAATCTCCAAAGGTAAAACGTTCTTTCCACAAACACTTGTTTATCTTTCTTAGATCCAAAATCAATCGTTTTTTGCATTGCTTATTAATAGCGACGCTCAATGGATTTAATGTATTGGGAACAAAAGGGGTCTCAACAATACAATGTTTTTGTAGCAACTCATTTACGGCCGTATCAACAAAATCTATATTTTCCAAAACGGACCTATTATTTTTCGAAAATGAAGGTTCTGGAACATCAACAAATGGTAGTTTGTAACCGTTATTAAGGACATCGACAATATCACCATTTGCGTCTATTTGCGCCAAAAAGTCTATGTGAGATCTTAGTGTACCCTTAACATCTTTAGTGTCTCTAGAACAATCTGGTGTAAAACTGTGCTCCGCGTACTCAAAGAAGTCTTTATCTAATAAACAGTGAAATGAGTACTTATCATTTATATTCTGGCTTGACTCCTGTCGTTGCTGCTGAGGTTCCTGACTTGTCGTCATAGTAGTCATTTGCCCTCCGGTTGACGCCCTCGTTGGCACGGTTATTCCTCCGGAAGAGCCCTCGCTCTTATAACAAAATAGTGTGTAACAAAGACATAGCATTACTTCATTCAAACAGTTTTAGAAGAGAAACATTAAAATATTGAGAATGGGTGAATAATGCAATGTATATTCATGAAATTATCTAAAAGAACTTTTTTATAAGTGTGGTCTGCTGCAGGATGGCAAACTTTAAAATTGTTTACACTGGACGACACACTATAATTGGGTCTTTTAGATTTTGATGACAAGTTGATATTGGGCAGTCTATGATTGACACTATGTCAAATGCAACAACGTCACATCAACAGCGACATCACCTGCAGCAACAGTCACTCTGACAGTCACTGATTTAACGAGCTGCATATCTCGGTCCAATTGCCCCTAAAAGGTTTAGGTCAAAAGATGACGATGCCGAGGAAAACCACAAATCAGCAGAAATTAATCACTCATGGGGTGTGAATATCTTTCAAGTTGAATAAATGAATGTTATTTTTAAAGCCCTTATTTAATGGATAATGTTATTTTAAATTCTGTCCATACAAGGGAAAGTTACAGCCCGGACACCACAACCTATACTCTATGTCCTTACATGCAGCATTCCATTGTGAATGAACACCTAAGTGTGACCTTGACCTTAGAGGTAGGGACACCGTTCTTGCACCCGACACGTCGTCTTGATATTCCGAACACATGTGGCAAGTTATTTAAAAATCTGTCCATACAAGGGAAAGTTACAGCCCGGACACCACAATCTATACTCTATGTCATTATATGCAGCATTCCATTGTGAATAAACACCTAAGTGTGACCTTGACCTAAGAGGTAGGGACACGGTTCTTGCACGCGACAAGTCGTCTTGGTATGTCGTACACATGTGGCAAGATATTTTAAAATCTGTCCATAAAGGGAAAGTTACAGCCCGGACACGACAACCTATATTCTATGTCCTTATATGCAGCATTCATTGTGAATAAACACCTAAGTGTGACCTTGACCTTAGAGGTTGGGACATGGGTCTTGCACGTGACACGTCGTCTTGGTATGTCGAACACATGTGGCAAGTTATTTAAAAATCTGTCCATACAAGGGAAAGTTACAGCCCGGACACGACAACCTATTCTCTATATCATTAAATGCAGCATTCCATTGTGAATAAACACCTAAGTGTGACCTTGACCTTAGAGGTAGGGACACGGTTCTTGCACGCGACACGTCGTCTCGGTATGCCGAACACATATGGCAAGTTATTTTAAAATCTGTATATACAAGGGAAAGTTACAGCCCGGACACGACAACCTATATGCTATGTCCTTATATGCAGCATTCCATTGTGAATAAACTCCTAAGTGTGACCTTGACCTAAGAGGTAGGGACACGGGTCTTGCACCCGACACGTCGTCTTGGTATGCCGAACACATGTGGCAAGTTATTTTAAAATCTGTCCATACAAGGGAAAGTTACAGCCCGAACATGAGTTATTGAGCCGGACACACGGACGGACGGTGCGATTTTAATATGCCCACCTTCGGGGGCATAAAAATGAGATACTCCAAAAGAACTGGCTGCCCAGGAGGGGCATGATGTTGACCATGGACTGGGGTTTGTTGATCTTCTTGCACTCCCTCCAACATGTGTGAAGTAGGAGGTAACCTTCAGTGCCATGAAGCTCATCAAGACAAAACGAAGGGGTAGAATGTCTGAGGAAACTCTCATCAGGCTGATATTGGTCAAAATTGTGACGACAACATTCAAGGACTTTGATCATGAGCCTGCTATCAAAAAATCGAAAACAGGAGTGTGCCCCAAGTCAGCTACAAGAATGTGGTCCAATGTGTTAGTTTAACAGGATTCAGAATGTTTAAAAAATGATTGTTCTTTAAAAGAACTAATAAATGAATTCTTTACCGTGAACAATACTTTCCGCCAAACTACTTTTTGAATTAGTGAGCGAGAAAGAATGATTCCTTTTATAAAAGAGGACTTAAAAGCACCTCCGAGTTAAGATTACTTGTGGTCAGTTTAATTTGTTATTTTTAAAACAATAGGGCTAAGATGGCCCTGACATACGTGAAGAAAAACACTGCTTACTAACATTTGTTTTGAAGTTCGCCCACCTGACATAAGAAAGTCAAAAGCGGCGCTTACTATATTTGATATTGTCAAAGATTTTGCATAACTTAGGGACCAGTTATGCACCAGTAAATTGTAACCACGACTCCCCCTCCCAGGTCAGGGGAATAGCGGAGACTTCGACTTTCGGTCCAGCCAAGCCCGGATAAAATCCCCGCCTTGCGGGGACGAACTGCTGGTAAAATCCCGCCAAATGCCCACGCACCCCAGGTAAGGCCAAAACACGGCCCATTTCCCCAGACCTGGGGGGGGGGGCGTGGTTACAATTGACTGGTGCATTAACAAATCTCTGACGAATGCTATCAATATTTGCCAAAAACATATGCGATAGGCAATGCGTTTAATGTATTTAAACGGCCATTTATACTATTATTGTTATACTATTAGTGTTCTCTTAATGGTCATTCAAAGAAGCTTCATGCAGAGTTTCAATAAATTTGACTGAAAAATATTCAGAGAAGTATTTTTAAATCAAAACAGAAAGTCGGTCATTTAGAAATTGTTTCTCAATCGAGGCATCTAGAGGTATTATTTTATTTGTTCAATATAATTATATGATGTACATTTATCTATCTGCACAGTCTATGCAAGTATTGAAATACTTATCAAAAACCTTCAGAAGTATTATGCCAAGGTTACTCCAAGATATATTTTTCTCGTGTTCCTTCTACTAAGTGGTGACGTGCACCCGCACCCTGGACCTATTGAACAGGACAAGTATGCTGATAGCTCAAAATCCTCACCATATATGAAGAAAGGGAGACAACCTAGAGTTCCTTGTTCAGTTTGTGGAAAAGGTGTAACTGCCCGTAGTCAAGCTGTGAACTGTGATTTTTTGTGAAACCCGTACACATATAAGATGCTCTGGTTATATTGGTGATTCTTACTACTCAAACGTATGCAAATCCAATGGATCTTACTATTTCACTTGTCGGATATGTACTTAAATATTACCTTTTCATCTTTGTGATGACTTACACGATATTCATGATAGAATTCTGCCAGATTTACATGACAATAGAGAGTTTTACTGAATCGTGTAGTAATTTTAACTGCTTTGAACTTAAAGGACTTCATTTTATTCATTTCAACATACGATTACTATTATCAAAGTTGCCAGAAGTGAGACATATAATATCAAAGTACAGATTTGCAGCCATAGCTTTTTCAGAGACCTGGCTGAACAATTCAGTTATGGACTCGGAAATTAGAATTCAAGGATACAATGTGATCAGAAAGGACCGGAACAGACAATGTGGTGGAGCATGCTTATACGTTAATGAAGATCTGGCATTCACCGAAAGACGGGACCTAGAAACGGACAATCTTGAAGCAGTTTGATATTTTATTACCAAAAACCAAACCTATTTTAACAGACCACATAAACAAACAGATTTTGTTGATATTTTTGAAAATGTATGGTTAGATCTGACACAGAATGGTACATCCTAGGTGATTTTAATATTTGTATTTTTTTGCAAAGAAATCAGCTCTTTTTAAAAGGTTTGAACATGTTCCAAATATTTTAAAGCTAAAACATATCATAAATGACCCTACCAGAATCTCGGAGTCCTCATCTTCTGTGTTAGATCACATTTTATGTGGCCATCAAGACAAGATTGTTCAGTCTGGTATTCTTCCGATAGGTCTCAGTGATCATTTGCCTGTATTTTGTACGCGTAAAACAAAGAAAGGGACGTTTAATATGCATAAGAATGTTGTTATAAGATCTTTGAAACATTACAGTGTAGATAATTTTATTCATAACCTTAAACTTTGCGATTGGTCAAACATGTTTATCGCAAAAAATATAGAAGATTCATGGCTATCTTTTAAAGAAACATTTCTGCCAGTTTTGAACATTGTTGCTCCTGTTAAGGAAGTCAGACTGAAAAAAGAAGTGAACCATGGCTTGATTCTAACATTCTGGAACTCATCAGTCAAAGAGATGCTTTTTATTTCAAATTCAAAAAAATACAAACAGAAGGAGATGTTAGATAAATATCGTTTATACAGAAACCTTGTTCAGAAAGAAGTCATTAAGACCAAATCAGAGTATGTGACAAACAAGCTGGAAGAAAATAAAAATGATCCAAAAAAGCCGTGGTCAGATTTAAAAAAATCTTGGATATAGTGGTAAAAGTAAATCTTCTCCACATACTGTTTTGAACATTGATGATGAAAATTGTTTTGAACCATGTAAGATTGCAAATCATTTTAATACTTTTTTACTACCGTAGCCTCAACTTTAGTAAAAAAAAACTATCTTTGCCCTCCAATTTGTTTAACTATGAGTCTGACTGTTTTAAACGAATTTATAAAGATAGAAATCCTGACTCTGTTAAATTTAAACTTCACACTGTTAGTGAAGAATACATTTACAAGAAACTATGTAAACTAAATTGTTCAAACAGCACAGGGTTAGATAACATTCCTGCAATATTTTTAAAAGATGTTGCACCATTTTTAAAGATACCAGTAACATTTCTGATAAACAGCTCTATCACAAGTAACATTGTACCATCTGACCTCAAAAATGCTCAAGTTAAACCAAGAAAAACAGATCTGATGTTTCAAACTATCGACCTGTAAGTATACTATGTATAGTTTCAAAAATCTTAGAAAGAGTTGTATACAACCAACTAGAATCTTTTCTTGTTAAACAGGGATTATTATACGAACTTCAGAGTGGTTTTAGATGTAACTATTCAACTGACTCCTAATTCATTTGACTGACCATATAAAACCACAAAATTCCAAAGGGGTATATACAGGGATGATTATGTTGGATCTCCAAAAGGCGTTTGATACTGTAGATCATACAGTTCTATGTCAGAATTTAAAAGAAATTGGTGTGGATTCAATTGAGTGGTTTCAATCATATTTATCTGGACGTAAACAAGTTGTCAATGTAAATAATACTACGTCTGAATTCATGAACATCTCTTGTGGCGTTCCCCAAGGAAGCATACTTGGACTGTTGCTGTTTTATGCTATGTCAATAATATGAGTATAAGCATAAGTTTAAAATGTAAATTACTATTATATGCAGATGATAGTGCTATCCTTTTCTCACACAAAGATCCTTCTGTTATTAGTAATGTAGTCGGCAAGAATCTTGAAAACTGTAGTAAGTGGTTAGTTGACAACAAACTGTCTTTGCATCTTGGAAAAACAGAATGTATTTTATTTGGGTCTAAAAGGAAACTAACAAAATTTGATACTTTCAATGTAAACTGCAATGGTCATATAGTAAAACCTAAAACATCTGTTAAATATCTTGGAAGTATAGTGGACAATGATATCAGTGCTGCATCTATTGTTAACAATATTGTCAGTTAAGTTAATTCTAGGTTATTTTTTTATGTAGACGAAGTCGACTTTTAGATATGAATCTAAGAATAATGTTATGTAACTCCTTAATACAATGTCATTTTGACTATGCATCGACATCTTGGTATCTAAACAATTCAAGATAGATTACAGGTCACTCAGAACAAAGTTGTCAGATTCATTTATGGCTATGATTATAGAACTTCCCTGAAAGCCTCAGCTTTCAGTGATCTTGGGTGGCTTGATATAGAAAATAGGATAAAGCAACTCAGACTTAACCATGTACATAAAATCTTTAATAGAAAATGCCCATCATACTTACATGAACATTTTACTTTAGTCTCATCCACACATTCTTACAACAGTTGACATAGTGCTGGAAATTTTAAAGTGCCGCAGGCTGACAGTTATATATTAAATACTTTCTTTTATCAAGCAATCCAGGACTGGAACAGTCTTCCACTAAAGTTAAAAGAATTGAACAATAAGAATACTTTTAAAAAAGAAATGAAATCACATCTCATTGCTGTTATGAAGTGTGCAGAATTAGAAGATTTTTTTAAATTGTTATTCATTTAAGCTTGCACATCAGTTCTAAGATTTTTGTCATATTATGCTAAAGTGTCATATAGTTTTTACAGTCGGCTGCATTACATTTTATAAATGTAAAAGAATTACGATCTAAAAAAAATAATCATTCTTTAACTAGTCAGAGTACATGTATGTTATATTTTGTATAAAAAACCTAATTTAAACAGCTTACAACTGAGATCTTGGCAAATAATTATATTTGTCATAAGGACCTCATTGGAAATAAGTTGAATAACTTTAATGGGTTATCCGGTGTTATATATTTGTCACATTGAATTAAATCTTTATTAACGCACGTACATGTATCCAACGCATTCTAATGATGTTGTGATTTAGTAAAGATATCATCCCTTATACTTTGTTAATCAGTCTGCGATATAACTTTATGAAATATTTGGTTTGTTACTATGACATATATATATGCACGAATAAATCTATCTATATATAGTTTGTTGGTATTTTGGCGGGACATTACGTAACGCGATGTATTGACGTTACGCGCGAAATGTATTTATATTTAGATGAAGTTACTTCCTCCGGGTTGTTATTGTATGTATCACTTTAGTAAAGGAAACGAACCTACACGACCTGTTTAATCATGATCATCTCAAACATAGTTAAAGGGAGATGCTCGTGTAACAACATCAGGGAAGTCACTCTTGCAGTGTCTTTTTTATCTAGTGCGAGTTAGTCTTGTCTTATTGTTATTTGTATTGTTTCTAGCAGGTAGACCGGTCTGTAATTTGGGTAAGGCAAAGTGAACAACTTACTAGTATAAAGTTTCCGTGAGCAGCTTGATTCGTACCTGAAAGTTGAATCAGAAGCATACACCTTTTTCCTTAATATAATTCAGATACATGAACCTTTTTCGGCTTCCGTGGTTTTCAGTGCAGCTAAGATTATAATTACTCACTCTTTTTCTCCAGTGGATATAGCACGCTGTGATTTTGATAGAACATAACAGAACATTTATTTCCAAGAAGGTCATAGACCCATCTGGCAAAACATGTACATATACAATGGCGACAAAAGCTGTCATAACACAATAATCACAATTTATTAAAAAGAATGATATAAATAAATTATGATAATAAATACATTATCATGCAGATATAGAGATGTGCACTAATAGTTAATATTTATCTTTGTCTTCATAAGAGCATTTGATTCAGTTACTGTGTACTTCTTAACAAATAGATGACAATTACAACAAACCTATACACATTACATGGAGTATAAAACGTAGTGTCTCTTAATTCAAATGCTTTAAAATATACAGACAATTTTCAAAATAGCTTCATTATCGATATTAAAAAGTTCCATTAATTTATGCATACTGGGACGTTGTTTATAATACCTAGGTAAGTATCTAACTCTTGAGTTAAATATACAACGTGCACTCTAAAACAAAATGATACTAGTCTTCTAATAAATTACAAAAGGTACATATTCGTTCGTTTGATGGTTTTGATTGCGGTCTATTCCATTTACATGTTTCAATGCTTAATCTGTGTGAGGATAGCCGCAATTTAGACATAGGCTTACAAAACTTTGTAACTTTTTATTTTGAGGTATGACTGAAGTCTAAAACTTGATACATTAATATAAATTATAGCTCTACTCGATGCATTAAGTCTACCATGCCAATCCTGGATGAAATTTTCTTTCAGTCGCTGTTTCACTAATGACAAAAATAATTCAACATTACCTATTTCTTGATAAAACCATGCATCAAATAAACCTAAACTACAAAGAAGGTCTTTAGTAATTGAACACAAATTCGGCTTGTTTGCACGTCGTTCAATGTCATTTTTAAGGATAACATAAACCTTTTTATGTACTTGTTATTATCTGAATATAATAGCTTTACCCAGTATTGAATTATATTCATATATATAATTGTTTTAAAACTTAACCTTCCTAATTCTCCGTAAATTAAGTCATTTTGTGTTGTCTTTTTGACACCAACTAGACGTTTGCAGAATTATAGATAAACTCAACTGCATTACCTTGAACAAAACCCCAAATTTCTCCTGCATAAATTTAATTTGGAGCAATAAGTTTGTCGAATAAATCAAGTCTATGCTTTAATAAAAGACAAGTGAACTCATAAAGATATTTATTCATTTGAAAAAATGGCTTTAGGCGCTTGGCCTGCTAGTGTAGTTATATTGATTTGCTATCTGTTCATTTTTGCATTTTCATTCCGATCATATACATAATTGTTTTTCAGTTTTATTTAGTCGGCCAATTGGTTTCAAAAAAAATGTTATGAAATATTCAAATTAATTTGTAAGCTTGGATAACGCGGACAGACTGATAAAAAAGACAAAAATAACTGTAAGTAATATGCGTAGCGTACTTCAGGTTAAAACCATTAAGTGCTATTGCGTTTGTTAAAAAATGTACGAGCTGGAAAGGGGATAAATAAATAAATAAATCTCAAACCGTTCGATTCGTTTTCGCACAAGTACGAACTCTAAACACGTAGGTGCTTTGTCTTTTTTGACTCATGATGCTAAAAAAGGTTTCAGACTAAGTGTCATAAAAAATGCAGCTATTTGGCGTCAATTGACGGTCTTAAAGATAACTACAAATCCAGCCGATAGTCCCTCAACCGAACTCCCAACGCTCGACAACTGGTAACTTGTTGCCGAGTCGAGTTTTAAAGATGCGCTCTCACAGGTGATCGTCACATTGCCTGGATACAGTAATACATTTTTTTTTTTTAATATTTATTTTTTTATTTTTTATTTTAATTATTATTTATTTTGGTCAAAATATTGAATATATGTCATTTAAAAAAATATTCCACAATTTTCATGAAAGAAAAATAGTATTATATATAAATAAATATAAGGTGAACATGTGCAAAAATTAATCAATTCCAAACGGACCTAATCAATACAGCATAGTTCCTAAAATAATTGAGATAATCCAATAATGTTTACTGTTCTGATAAGGTAAGATTCCCATTTACAAGAAAAAATAATAATAAAAAAATATATTAAAAATGATATTTTTTTAAACGACATGTTTTCACTATATTGACCGAAATAAATAATAATAATAATAATAATAATAATAATAATAATAATATATTAAAAATATTTTTTGTTTCAAAAATTCACCCATCTTTTAATATTTTTGCGCTTTCTGCTATTAAATACACGGTTACAATCTTGTTATCAGTAATTAATATTTTCCATAAATGCATTTATTAGTAAGCAGTTAAAGATTTATCAGTCAAAATTGAGGTTTGTTATACATGTGTATGTATCGATTTTGAATAAGAGTGTCACTTTAAACGCAATCTTGAGTCATAATGTGTTTAGTGGTCGTGTAATGCCAGTAATATATCTTTCTCATGAAACGAAGTGGTCGGTGAATCTCAAATTAAGATATGAAGTAATGTGATATTATATGGCAATCTTCCCGTCAAACTCATCGTCTGCAGACGACTAGAAACCGAAAAAATATGTGTACTTCTCTAACAAGGAAATCTAGAGCGAAGAACTGGCCGGAGAAAAATGTGTTGTTGCTTTGTGAGATAATGAGTGGTGCTTCCAAAATTGAGGATCACAACATCTACCAATATTTAAATACAAAATTTGCAAGTGGCAAGTAAGATTTGACATTCATCGTTCAAAAAGTATTTTTGATAGGAATTTCCGATTTAGTTTTTTATATTATTATATTAGATTGTTCGTCGTGACTCAATTAACGTTTGCATCAATACCGTTGGTCTCAGTTGTACTCGAATGGAAACAACAATAGTGGCAGTGCATATGTCCGTTTGCAGTTATCCTTTCCACGAGTGTATTCGGTCGATTTGCACATACACAAATAAAAAGCAAAACTTTGGATCTGGTAAGCATATGTGCTACAAGTTTACCCCAACGACTTAAGCTTCAAGCATGTGGACAGTGTTTAAAACAGCAATATTGTCTAGTCTATTGTCTAGGGATTGAAAATCGGACCAAAGTCATAATCGATCATCGAAGATAAACAAATAAATAAACCTTCAAAAAAATATATATATATGAACCAAGATAGAATAGCTTTAATGCAAAACAATACCCACAATAGAGCCATATATCTGACGATCGTGTATGGCTTGGGAGTTTTTGTGTTATGATTCAAGTGGCAACAAAGATGCTTTCGGGATTTGTGAGAAATCTTCACCCTAGCTTCATGCAAACGCAGTATGTACGGACAAAGTTAATAAGCCCGCTACCGTTAACAAGCTGGCTAATTAAGTCTGGTCTTAAATGTTACCAACATCTTGATTATTGGAACAAGAACTTCTCTATCTAGTGTTAAAACTTGCATAGAAAACAACCATTCTAAAACATTTAGTTGCTTTATGATTTATTTCCTTGTTATTTATACTGACATAGTGAAAGACACTTTAAGGAATGAGAGATCATATCAACAATCAAATAATTCACAAAAACAAATCATCACCGTGGTCTTCAAAAGCGTGTATCTGAAGAATATATCAAAAGTGCATTATACATCAGAGATACTGAAAAAGAAGATTTATATGTGAGTGGTCTAGTTTATAAGTGTACTCCTCTAACTAAAGAGGTTGTTTGTTTGATCCCAACAGGGGTACTATCTCATGGCGGCTCATAAAGGTAACTAGTATTAATGTTTGTTTTTTTCGGGAGCGGACTCGAGGGTGACATATAGAAGCCAAAACCCATCTTAATAATATCCACATAATACATTTTAAGCAACAGATTATTTAGAGAACACTTCGAATAACACAAATAATGTTTTGCTATATAATCATTCCAAAAACTGATTTGTTTTGAAATATTTCAAGCATACACAGTCAAGTTTTTACCTGTAAATCTGTAGAACAGGCTCCTACAAGGGACTTCATTTGGTCTGTCAACTTGCCCCACAATTATCACTGGTTATAATAGTGTGACAAATATCACTTATCGACCAAATTTTCGATTAAAGAATTTAACCCATGGCTATTCATCGACCTGAAACAAAAGAGGAACTGGTTTCAGAATCAATTTGAGCAGTCATTAACTGAGAGTCAGGCCCGGTAAGTTCGCACTGGTAAGGAGACAGAACCTACATAATATTTAAAGGATAAACTATAAGATACCATAGTTGTTAATTTGGTGGAAAACCTAAAACACTTTAAAAACCGGTTATTTGAATGCATTCTTTATTTCTTTGTCTATCAGCGGGTTTACCAGTGCTGACCTCAATTTATTCACAAACTTTCTTACAATCTGAGCTTGGAAAGGAATAATCATTTATAAATATTATTTGGTGAAAGCACCGAACACGTTGCAAGCGGTTGCTTTTTTTTAGGATTTCGAATATTGTTATACATGTATGAACAAAACAGTTATTGTACCAATAAAAAATAACACGAAAATAACTAATGCTCAAAAACTGATGTCCGATGTGTGTATAAACACAATATTACACAGAGCAAAAAAACAAAACAAAAAAAGCAAGTAGCAAATGATGTGCAAAAGTCTATTCATCAACATTAAATTTCATTTACATACAACCACCGACAGCAAATGGTTTCATGACCAACCAATACATAATCTCCGGTACAATTATAGCTAAATAAGACTAATTGAATATTATTATAATAAAACAAAACAAAAATGCATTATTTCCAAAATATATTTTAACATATAAAATTAACATTAATTTTCAAAACCTTCATAACTCTATACCTTGGCTGGTTCTCACAGGCACATGAAATACTTGCTGATGGATCTATCTCAGAGCTCTTGTTTATTCCAGATTGATCAACCTCTTCCAGGTCGGGCTTCACTGGTGAATCTGCTAAACTGTATTATGTGGAGAACAACATTCAAGTGTGGTTATCTGGTAAAAGTAACATTTCTAGCTTGGTAACATGTATCAGAAAAAAGGACCTTGGCTGTTCCTTACAGGCAAACGAAAGAATTGCTGATGGATCTGCCTCCGAGCTGTTGTGCAATACAGCTGGATCAACCTCTTCCAGGTCCGACTTAAATGGGGTATCTGCTGAACTGTCAGAGATGTAAAATGTGGAGAACAAACATTCAAGTGTGGTTATTTGGTAAAAGTAACATATCTATAAATGAAATGGATAAAACTGTGATCCAAATAAATAAAGATAATGCATAAAACAGTCAAGTTTTTTTGTCAAATTCAGTTTTCAAGTTCAAAAACAAATTAAAACACAAAATGAGCACAAAACAATGATCTTTAACCTTAACATGTTATGTTTTTCAAACAAAAATCACTTTCTGTTCAACAGTATTACTGAAGAAATTGGAAAAATGAAAGAAACTAAAGACACTCCAGGATTTAAAAAAAAACATGTGAGCAAAATGTACTGATAAGGGAATTTGGGTTCATCAGCTTCATAGAATAGGACCAAAAGTAGAGCGAAGGAGGAAGGATGAAGACAACGTAAGAACAAAGATGCGATGTCTAGCAAGACTCTTTTTAAAAATGAATGAAAAGGAAGAACATGATCAACCCTTAACCTATTATATTCGTGCTAGTAAATTTGGAACTGTTGTGAAAGCTGTACAGGAGCCCTTTCGTGAAACAGGTTCAGCACAAATGGCAGTAACTTTAGGACATTATCTAAAGCAGTCTAGCCTTTTGAAGGCTAGCTTAGCACTTCAAAATGCAGAATACAGAAACAAGACCGATGCTTATGAATTCAGTGAAATGTATTTAGCACAATGAATGCAAGGTAGCATGTGTTGCCAATAGAAGTAAAAGGCTAAAGGCATTGAATAAAAGAAGTAAATTGCCAATGACGGAGGATTTGTTTCCCTTAAGGACTTCCTGTCTAGTGAAATAGAATCAAAGATGTTAGACATGAGTCCCTCCTGTGGAGATTATACCTACTTGACACACTGTTTAATAGTCTGACTTGTATTATTTAACAAACGACGAATTGCTGAAGTCCACGAACTCAAGAGTTGATGATTTCAACAACAGAATCAAAGGGGATGAGTTGGACACTAACACGGAAATATAAGATTCTCTGCCCGCCAATGAAAAGCCATGATAAGGAGGTAATGATTTAGACACTTTTAGTTTGTTTTTTAAAGTTTAAACAAACAAAGACATAAACGAACTTGTTGACTTGGATACTGAAAGTAGTTATTCTGTTTGACAGACTGACATGTATCTCAGAGTCTATTAACTATTTATGATGAATGTTGAAAAGTGGTTAAGTTTTGTACAGTAAGCTGTCAAATATTTCCGGCAATGGACAGGGCAGCACAGCGTGACGCCATGGCAAAACCAACTAGACAAATGGGTGTAATTTGATTCATTCTCCTTACAACTGGTGACCGCTGTATATGGGAAAATGCTCTGTAAAAACCTGTGAACTAGGATTTAGTTCAACACAAATCTCATTTATTTCTTTTGTGTGACATGCAATTTAAGACCATTTCATGTATGGTAAAGCACAATGAGAGGAAGTACAGTGGGCAAGAACCATAATTCTATTTTAGCTCATTACATATTTATTGCCCTTGGTTACTTTTTCTTCCGGAGCACGACTTGAAAACTACATAATGGAATTTGATAAACCTTCAACATTTGCTAGCAGTACGTGCACAAGCTGGGATATTGCCTACAAACAAATATCTGTTTGCAAGAACAGGACCAACACCTCAAGATGGTTGTGAATCATTGAGGGTTATCACTGAAGCCTGCTCAGGTCTTAAGTTTCCAGAACGCATAAGGTCCGGAAAACTCAGAAAATACCTCGCAACAACTACTCAGATGAATAAATCTTTACTTAACAGGGCTGTCTTTCTAGTAATTTCGGCCCAATCACCTTAAAAACTAAATGTTTTCCCCAAAT
Organism: Mya arenaria; assembly: GCF_026914265.1. Taxonomy (NCBI): domain Eukaryota; kingdom Metazoa; phylum Mollusca; class Bivalvia; order Myida; family Myidae; genus Mya; species Mya arenaria. The sequence goes on from NC_069122.1 coordinate 28,169,800, forward strand.
TGTGTCAACTTAGGTTGTCCTGTTAATGAACACAAATAATGATCAAAATCGACAAATGATAGCCAACATATATGCATTTTTCATCTGCTATATCATATGTAATGTGGTTGTTAGTGTCTATATGATGCAGCATTTCAGTTACAATTTATTCTATTTAAGACCTAAGAAGTATTAGTATTTATGCGAAATTACCTCGTTATGGCAAAATTCCCCTTTTGAAGGGCCCCGGCCACATTGCCCTTGACCTGAGAGATAGCCCTGCTTGTATTTCATTAAAGACATGAAATCATAAAACTCAAAATGCTATTTTATTGCTTAAATTGATTGTTTGGTTGGGTTCTAAATATTCACCTTTGCATGATTTAGTTTCAAAACCAGTTACTGTTCTATAACCAAAAACCTAAACCTATAGGCAGAGGTTTTTAAACTTTGAAGGAACATTGGTCATGCGTATCAGTTTCCCCTTAGGATGTAAAGGTCATTTGATCAGAGGGCAAGGTTACCATTAATTTAAGCACAAAATGTTTTTGTTAAATAAAGCAGGGCTCGACACTTGCGGTAGACCGACTGTTGGGGACGTTTAAATGTAGTTTCAGTATAGGTTGGCTCGCAAAAAAACACATTTACAAATAAGCGTAATAACATGACCTGAAATCAATTGAGATTATTATTAAACAATAAAGGAACCGGATTTTCCGTAAGGTTTTTCAAGTATATCTCACCTTTACTGATATTTAATACTGTTACAATTGATTTACATGTAATGGATATGACTGGGGATGAACTGAAAATGGTTGCCGACCACATGGATCATTCTGTGACAATCCATACCAAAATCTACAGATTACAGTCATCAGTTCTTGAGCGAACAAAGGTGGCAAGACTTCTGAATGCCTTGGAAGAAGGTCACCTTCAAAACTTTAAAGGTCGAGACAAAGCTTCAGTTAGTGTTAATGGTAAGGGTTTAAATAGATTATTTTTGGCCAAACTTTATATTTACAGTACAAAGTCCTTTTTGATCCTGTTATATAAAATTCTTCAGTTCTCTACTATAAAACAAGTCATGCTTTATTATAGCCCCAGATAGTAATATCTTGCGTCTGCGTTGTCGCTTTGTTCATAAACTTGAACCTTGCGTCATAATTCCCAAACTGTTCAAGATATTCAAATGAAACTTGGTACACATGTTGCCAGAGACAATATGCACATGTATACAATTGTTATGCTCCATTTTCGACTTAGATAAATTATTATTAAAATATATTAAAATAACACCTGCTTTGCAATTACTTTCTTTTGCAATTATACAATTATTTTGTAATATAGACAACAAAAGTTTGGTGAGGACTGGGGAAACTGTAGACCACTTCATATTCTACTGTAAAAAGTATGACAAAACTAGAAGCGGACTGGAAGAAAGAACACTTCAGATACTTAACAGACATGCATACCTCATATAGCTACATTTTATGGGGGAAACTGTAGACCACTTCATATTCTACTGTAAAGAGTATGGCAAAACTAGAAGCGGACTGGAAGAAAGAACACTTCAGATACTTAACAGACATTGCATACCTCATATAGCTACATTTTATGGGGGAAACTGTAGACCACTTCATATTCTACTGTAAAGAGTATGACAAAACTAGAAGCGGACTGGAAGAAAGAACACTTCAGATACTTAACAGACATTGCATACCTCATACAGTTATTACATTGGGGTTGCTAGCGGGCGAAATGGAAGTAACAAGCATATAAGTACATAGAATAATGCACATAGACAACATCAGGAAAATTATTTGATAAAGTACATCAAGACCATAGGCGACGACAACGCCGTAATTTGATAAACAACAACTACTTAGTATGCATCACAACTTTTATCATGTATCAGAAAAAAGGACCTTGGCTGTTCCTTACAGGCAAACGAAAGAATTGCTGATGGATCTGCCTCCGAGCTGTTGTGCAATACAGCTGGATCAACCTCTTCCAGGTCCGACTTAAATGGGGTATCTTCTGAACTGTCAGAGATGTAAAATATGGAGAACAAACATTCAAGTGTGGTTATCTGGTAAAAGTAACATATCTATAAATGAAATGGATAAAACTGTGATCCAAATAAATAAAGAAAATGCATAAAACAGTCAAGTTTGTTTGTCAAATTCAGTTTTCAAGTTCAAAAACAGATTAAACCACAAAATGAGCACAAAACAATGATCTTTAACCTTAACATGTTATGTTTTTCAAACAAAAATCACTTTCTGTTTAACAGTATTACTGAAGAAATCGGAAAAATGAAAGAAACTAAAGACAATCCAGGATTTAAAAACAACAACATGTGAGCAAGATGTACTGATAAGGGAATTTGGAGTTCATCAGCTTCATAGAATAGATCCAAAGTAGAGCAAAGGAGGAAGGATGAAGACAACGTAAGAGCAAAGATGGGATGTCTAGCAAGACTGCTTTTACAAATGAATGGAAAGGAAGTATTTGGTCAACCCTTAACCTATTATATTCGTGCTAGTAAATTTGGAACTGTTGTGAAAGCTGTACAGGAGCTCTTTCGAGAAACAGGTTCAGCACAAATGGCAGTAACTTAAGGACATTATCTTAAGCAGTCTAGCCTTTTGAAGGCTAGCTTAGCACTTCAAAATGCAGAAACCAGAAACAAGACCGATGCTTATGAATTCAGTGAATTTTGAATATGTGTTATTCATTTTTATATTAGTTATAACATAATTATGCAGACATTCATTGCGCGTGTGGACTGGCCGTACAGCATAATTGTCTACATAATTAATGAAAACAAGTGTTATGCCCTTTGATAGTGCGCCTACATGTCAAAATTTTAACCCTGACTGACCATCGTTTAATATCTAATTCAAGAGTGACACTTAATCTGTTCTGTAACTTAATCAAACATGCAGATTATTTATTCAGTGATATATTACTGTATATCTGTTGGGTGCTTTTTAAATAATGTTTGTTTTATATTCCATAACAAAGTGTGTCAAATCATTATACAAATTAAAATTTAAACTCTGAAAAATTATCATATGTAAGTATCCACCACATAAGGTTTTGTTTATTTTCAGTCTAACCATGGCCGAATCTTCCTCAGTATCACACACAACACCTTTAATGGAAAAAATCACAAGTTATTTATTCACAAAACAACCCATTGAAGTAATCCACAGATACACAAATTTAATTATTTTATCAGACAGCAAAGGCCGCTATTTAAAAAATGAACTTCATAACATTTCACATTTGATTGACACACATAATGTTTTTTTTTTGGTTTTCAAGTGGTAGGAATACATCTTCAGGTGTCGATTTTTTACAGAATAAAATTTCAAAACGTGATCCATTAATTTTTCCAACACATGGCCGAAGTATTGTCCTCTTTTGGCATGGCACGTGTGATGTTACGCAAATGGCAAGGCCGGAAAAAACATTAACACCAAAATACAGTTCAAATGCGGAGTATATGGCGTATCTAGTACCCCAACTGCAAAGTCTGGTTTCTATACACCAGGGCCAGCCTTTTGATATTGGGGTACTAGAAACGCCACACACCTTCATGAGTGTTTGAAATGAAAATCACGGTGGCACTGCAAAGTCTGATGAAGACATTCGCATCCAAAATCAAATAACTGAAGCAAATGATTTCATCAGAGACAGCATAAACACGACATTGAGTTACAGATCGCCAAAGTTCAATTGCGACTTGCTGATATTTCGTAAAAAGAAGGCACGAAGGTCTACATCTGTGTCCTCGTCACTGTATACTGACGGAATTCACCCAAGACCAGAACTTTGCAGGAAGTGGCTGTATCAAATTATATTGTCAGTCGTTGACGCATCAACCAACAAAGTAAATGTGTCTAACTGATTTTTTTTGCATGTATGTCACATCATGCAAAGTTTTGGTTTTGTATGATCGATGTACATAAATGTTAAAAGGGCTATACACCGTATGATTAAATATAGGTGAAAAAAAGAAATAATGTCAAAAATTGACATCTTTGGTATCGATATGAACAATGCATTGAAACTAACTAACTTTTTGTTTATTTTTCGCTTGTTTATTTTTCGGAGCGTTTTCGTATTTTTCCATTATATAAGATAACTAGGCATGTATATCTAGTAGAATTCCTTCATATGGATAATTGGCTAGTTGATGTTATCACGTGATATTACCAAGTTAGGTACCTATCTAAGATTATACAATCATATAGGTTTAAACCCGTAGCACAGTGGATATAGCAACTGCAATTATGGGGACCCCGGTACGAACCCGGTCTCCGACTCGATTTTTGTTAAATTTTGGTATTATTTTACAATATTGATATCAAAGAGTAAAACATTTTATTAAATAATTGTCCTGAGATTCGTTACTTTAAAAACTTTTTTGTGTCAGTCTGGTGTATAGTCCCTTTAATGAGCCTTGTCAACTTCTCGTTTGTTCTTTTTATGGTTAAACCATAAAACTTGCATTTTCTGATATTGAGCTATCCACTGTTCATTTCGTTTAAAAGTGTAAAGGTTAGTCGCAATATCTAAAACAAAAACAGCTTTGCAAACAGTATTAAATACAATATATTCAGTTCTTGAGAATTTAACTTATGAAAATACACCTTGTATTTAGAGCCTTGTTTTTGCTAATTTCCTTTTTTCTGGAGAACTATCAATGACCTTTTCAAGTTCCTTTTTTTTTCATTAAATGTTACCGTAGTACTGAATAAATCTGAAGTATGTACATGTTGCAATTGAATTTTTCTGGTTATCAGTGCGCGTGTGGACTGCCCGTACAGCGTTATAATTATTCCGAATTCGATACATATAGTATACTTCTATCATTCGTCAGTTTATCAAGTACCATCTATTTCATACATTTCATACATATATTCTGCCGTACTATACCTTGGCCTTTTCGTATTTTATTCAACTGTTTTCAACACCAATTCTGCCGTACTATACCTTGGCCTTTTCGTATTTTATTCAACTGTTTTCAACACCAATTCTGCCGTACTATACCTTGGCCTTTTCGTATTTTATTCAACTGTTTTCAACACCAATTCTGCCGTACTATACCTTGGCCTTTTCGTATTTTATTCAACTGTTTTCAATATAACGATTGCATTACTTTTGTTTTTATTATGACTTTTATAAGAAGTCCGGCTTTGCAGTGCCATTCGCGATGTAAAAAATGAATGTGGTACTTAATAAATCTGTAGTATGTTCATGTTGCATTTGAAGGTTTCAAGTTATCAGTGCGCGTGTGGACTGGCCGTACAGCCTGATAACTATTCCAAATACGATACATATACTTCTGATTATTCGTCAGTTTATTAAGTACCATCTATTTCATACATTTCATACACCAATTCTGCCGTACTTTACCTTGGCCTTTTCGTATTTTATTCAACTGTTTTCAACACCAATTCTGCCGTACTATACCTTGGCCTTTTATTATTTAATTAAACTGTCTTCAATATGACGGTAGGATAACTTTTGTTAACTAAAATTGTGGGGTTTTATTATGATCTTTATAATAAGTCCGGCTTTGC